>NC_079551.1:23422488-23507488 GCF_015846415.1 Triplophysa dalaica
ACGAGTAATATTTCTCATGTGGAAAAAGGATGTCTTTACAGAGTTCTGAATAAAAGGCTCAAATGTTGGCGAGGCATCAAAGATGACTCCAAGATTTTTAGTTTGCTTTGAAACTTCAGGGCAACACCATCAGTAAACATTCTCATAGGGCCAGCATTGTGCGGTTGATGGGGAGAGTTTAAAGACAAATAATTGCCAGACATCCGGTTCTTGATCACAGTAACACAGTTAAGAGAGATACACAGTGTCCACATTTTGGCCTGATCTTGAATGAACATTAATCGGTCTGTCATCAGCATAAAAATGAAAATTAAGATTGAGCGATTTTAGTTATCCACCAAGTGGATAAATATACATGCTGAGAAGTAGACGACCCAAACTGACCTCTGTGGAAAACAATTATATTAGGGACTGACTTTGGATAAATAGCCACCCATACACACTGCGGTCAATAAGATGAGACCTGAACCAGTCTAGGACTGTGTCTGACAGAACAAATACATATTCAAGGCGATTAAGTAGAACTGCATGGTCAATGGTATCAAAAGCTGAGCTAAGATCCAAGAAAATGAGAAGGTATAGAGAGCCAAAAATCATAGGCTATCAGTAAATCGATAGTAACTTTGACCAACACAGTCTTGGTGCTGTGCAATTTCCGGAACCCAGATTGATGGGGCTCAAGTAGGTTATTTTCTATTGGGTGGTTGTTCCCTCTAAGAGTTTAGCCAGAAATGGAATACTCAAAATCGCGCGATAGTTAGAGGGAGAGTTCAAGTCAGTGCTTTGCTTTTGTAAAATGGGAGTGACAGCAGCAGTTTTAAGTGCTACAGCCACCACACAAGTTGACAAATAATCATTTATTATAGCAAGCAGTGAAGGATAAAAATAATCAAAGCATGATTTGAAGAGAATACAGGGCAGAAGGTTGAGTGTGCATGTGGACGTTTTCATAGGAGAGACTTGCTTGCAGAGTTTCTCAGATTGTACTGGATTAAATGTAGAAGATGGCCTAGCGGAGAAGGTTAATGATTTAACAGTTGAGGCAGCAGACACCAAAGAACTGCATACGAGTTTGTGGACATGAACTGAAGAAACTGAATCTGATCAGTTGTGTAATGATTTTCTTCAGTCATGACGCTGGAGGCATCTGCATTGAGTAAACTTAATTGTGTGGAATAGCCCTCTAGGATTATTTTGATTATTTTCAATAATACATGAATAAAATAATGATCTTGCCATATCAATAGCCACTATAATGTGCCAGGCGGTCCCTCCAAGCTTAATAAAATCACCCTTAAGCCAGTAAAACGCCACTTTCGATCCAATTTCCGGCATGCAACCTTTCTCTGAGTGCTGATCATCGTTATACTAGGGGGCCGACCGTACAAATGAGACATCATGTGTTTATAGGGGAGCAAAGACTTCTTCGATGGATTTGAGAGCATTATTAAATGATGAAATTTTATCCTCAAGGGAAAAAGAGGACGTAGCATTTAAAGTAGATAGAACCGAGTTTGCAACAACACCATGATCAATCGATTGCCATATACAAAATGTAATAGTACGAGTGACATTATGAAACATTTCTACATAAATGACTTTATGAATTTGATGTTTTTTTAATGTACGATGGGGGCGGAAGCTGAAGGATGTCGACCTGTGGATCCGTTACATTTGTCTTCCCTCTAAAAACTATGCCATACTCAAGCTTAGACCTGACTGGAGCATTTGTGTCTGAGTTTTTTGCAAATAAAAGTACATTTGAATTTGAGCCACATAGTGTGACATTCCTGTCTGTCCCTGTTCTTGTTTTCCCCAAGGACCTTTTCTCACGATCCCATCATTGACTGTTTTCACCTGTTCCTCATTAGTTCATCCCCATCACCTGTTTTCACCTTGTCATCTTTTATATTGAAGTTCTTCTCTTGGTTCAGTTATTTGTCTGGTATTAATGTAACGTAATGTTTTTTTGGTCATACCTTTGGCACCTTTCATTTTCATGTGAATTCGTCCATCATCCATGAAATGTTACACATAGAGTGTATCCTTACATTCCAGCTCATAAGTGCCAGCCAATCATATTCCTTTCCCTGTTTGACGGGATTGCAACAGGGTATCTGGTTTAGAAAGACCTCTGGGATCTGCCATCAGCAAAATTAAATATGTCAAAGATGTGCGGACCATCACATGGAAACATCTGGCGTAGTGGGGCCCATTTGACCTCTTGATTGGTAGAAGTCCCTTTAATGATCTGTCCATTGTGAATCCAGCAGAAAAGGTATTTTTGAAGGCACCGGTCGGCTGTTTTTCCGAAAACTACAGCATGTTAACCATGACGTTAACTTGGTCACAGCTCGAGGTTGCCTGGCTTTGAGTGTGAGCAGGCTCCAGGGCGCCTTCAGGTACATTAGCTAAATTTACCTGCATTTTGCACATAAGATGTGTTTTCGTTCACTTCCTAAAGCCTCTATTCTAGCTCATTAATAATAATTTAATTTAATTTTTTGCCTTCAGTTTATTTTCTCTGGTCCGCATTAACATTAGCCCTCATGTATTGGCTGAAAGACAGTGTGTAGGCCTTCTGTTGTCACTTTATATCAATATGTCCATTTAAATGGGAAATCGTCAAATCACGCAAGTAAATTATGGATTACCTCAGGGATCGGTTTTGAGGACCCTTGCTTTTCTCCATATACATGCTGCCCCTCGGCAACATTATTAGAAAACATGGAATTAGCTTCCACTTATGCAGACGATACTCAGCTATATATATATCTCATCAAGACCAGATGATTCAAGCTATCCAAACTGGCAGAGTGCATCGAGGACATAAAACATTGGATGACTAGTAATTTCCTCATTTTAAACTCTAGCAAAACAGAAATATTACTTATAGCACCAAAATCAATACAGAATATCTCCGATTACAGCCTGCAAATTGAAAGCTGCACTGTTACTCCAACAAATACAGTTAAAGACCTAGGCGTTATATTAGATGACAACCTGTCATTTAAAAATCACATCTCAAATATCACAAAAACAGCCTTCTTCCACCTTAGAAATGTTGCCAAATTACGAAATAGTTTGTTTTCTTGCTGACGCAGAAACGCTCATTCATGCATTTGTGACCTCAAGACTTCACTATTGTAATGCTCTACTTGGTGGTTTTCCTGTATCATTAATAAACAAACTACAGTTAGTAGATGCCGAATGCAGCTGCCAGTGTTCTTACCAGGTCAAGGAAATGCGATCACATAACCCCAGTTTTATCATCGCTTCATTGGCTACCCATTAAGTATTGTATTGATTGTAAAATTCTTTAATTACTTGCAAAGCCTTAAACGGTTTAGACCCTACTTACTTAACTGAGCTTTTATCGCATTACAACCCATCACACTCTCTTAGATCTCAAAACTTAGGACTTTTAATAAGACTCACAATAACTAAATCCACCAAAGAAGGGGGGGGGGGGTCAAGCTTTCAAATATGTAGCACCTAAACTCTGGAATAGCCTTCCTGATACTATTCGAGGGTCAGACACACTCTCCCAATTTAAATCTAGATTAAAGTCACATCTTTTCAGCCAAGCTTTCACTTAATGCATAGTTAATGAACAGCAGCTATGCTAATTATTCTCTTTCTGCCTCCACCTCGGGATGCCCAAAAATTCCACCATTGTGTGTTGAGTCAGTGTATTTAAGTGCTGAAGTACAAGAGCTTTTGATTGTGTACAGCTGCTGCTCATCATCATCATCAGATCTTATGTGTTCTCATTGTTGAAGGAAGAACTGATGACATCACACATCAATTTACTCATTAAACTGGACATTGGAGAGCAGCTGTGTCTCATACAAACACTATTAGATTGAAGCTTTATAAAGACACCTCATAGCACATGTCAGGTTCTTCTGTGAGCACATTATTCAACCGGAATTTATAAGTTGTTCCTCTGTCTCAGAACACTCACAACTTTAGAAAGTAAACTGTGGAAAATATGTGATTTCAGTGGTGTCACAAAACACCTGGACATTGGGGTAGCAATGAGAGTTACAAGGTTTTGCCATTTTGAAGTTTTACAAAAATGAATATCTTACCAAAGTATATTTTCCTATTTCAGTGTATCCCAATATATATTAAAGTCATTTTTTATTTTTTTATATCAAATGGTCACTCAGTTCATTTGGAATAAAGAAACTCTGAGAATTACGAAGATATAATAATAGAGAACTTAAGCAGAAGGTGTGATGGGTCTGCTTCATCATCCTACATTAAAGGAGGAATATCAATTATATGTAATAAATGATCACAGATCGAGTGTTATGTTCAGGGGTTAAATCAAAAACAAATCCTGAGCCTGAACTTTCTTTTTGCAGGGTTATTTGTCAAACAAAAAAGAACATTATTTAAACATTATTTCCCAAATCCATAATTTGTTGTTTTTACGACTCCTTTTTTATGCAGAACAGCTCGGTGGGTTGTGGATCTCCAGGCAGGCTCTGTTGAGGTTGGCTGGCTCATTGATGAGTTTAAAGCCACAACATGTTAAAATGCTATTGCTTGGCTATAGTTAAAACATATCTTATTGTTAGGTGATCAAGGTTATCAGCTGAAGCCTCAGCTGATAAACCGCTAACCAACCCAAGCACCCAGCAGGAACAGACCTACAACAAACCCATGCACGCTCAAGAGGCACAGTTGAGCGCTCAAGAGGCACAGTTGAGCGCTCAATAGGCCAGCTGAAAGGGTGAAGGATGTGTCCACACATTTTAATGTTATAAAATACTGTAAAATTATAAATTACAACCAAAATAAATAGGTAAACATTAAAAATATATAAATAGTGTAAAAACTTAACTTTAAAAGCGCTTCCTAATTATAAACTGCATGAAAACAAGTTATGTAAACACACACACAGTAAAAAAACTTAATTAAAAAATAAGTGTACTTTTTCAAAGTTATTTGTCAAGTTTACATTTTTTTTTTAAAAAACATGCAAATTCAAAACCAAACGAAGTCATTTCAGGTGTTTATAAATTCTTGCAGATCATTGGAGTTGAGAGTTGAAACATCAAAGGGGTTCTCAAGGATCTCCTGTTGCTGTGAAGATGTGTCTGTACAAGAAAACATTTGCTTACCATCAATGCACGTGAAACAAAAAAGAGAGTGATTACTAATGTAAGTATATGAATCTGCTTAACATGTCCCTAGATCACCTACACAGAACTTTGAGTAAATCAACAGGAGCCTGAGGTGGAGATATGCTCGCTGTCTGTATCCTGAGAGGTGTAAGCCTCCGTTTCCTCTGATTCTGGCCTCTGGTGCTCCGTCAAATCAAAGAAACTTCTCGTCGGTATTAAGGGTTTGGACGCCCTCAGCTGTTTCATTTTGTCTTTCGTGACTCTCAATTTGAGGTCATTGGTCAGTTCTGATACCACAGAAGCCTGAAAATGAAATAAAAATCATAGTTGATATAAATGATCACATACATTATACACGTTGTGTTATTAATTCTAAATCACTTCGGTCACAAACCCTTTGAATATACTCACAGTTAGATGTGGGTGCCCTCTCACTATGTGCTTTTCGATTAATTAAAATTCTCTGGAGCACACGGGACAGCTTAAATCTCTAAGCAGCACTCTTCCTCTGGCCAGTCTCAGTAATAGTTGACCCTCTTGAGCGTTGGCGATGGAGTGAATATTTCTAAAATGATGGCATAAATTGTTCACTTGGGCACCGGCACGGATGAATCCAGTGGGCTGCTGGCTGACTAGAGGGAAGATGCACATCTTGTCAAGTTAAACGTCACTCCAGGAGACACCAACATAATGCAAACGTCAGCTTCCATTGCTGCTAACCTTGAAAGCACGGCCTCCAGAGTGACCATTCTGTTGACCCCGGGTACTTGTTTTATGATAAAAACATGATTTCAGTGATACAGTTCTTCGTTAAGATTTGTAGTAGGCTATAAACGTGCATAAAAGCTGGTTGGGCTTAATAAAGAAAAGTCGCCTGCATGCTCTGCGGTTAACAATATATATATTTAAATTAAAAACTGTTTAATTTGTTTTAAAACTTCATATAATTCGCACAACACAGAAATGGCATGGATATAACATGTAATATAATCTATACCATCAATATAAAGCTTATTGAAGCTTCATGTATTTAACAAATTGTAATACAAGCTTTTCATTTTATGTGCGCAGGTGGATCGACCCTGCAGCGCGTTGTTGAAACGCTGCCTGGCGGTCTGTAGGGCAAACACTATACAAGTTTATATATTATACAAACATGAACAAGGCCACCGGGATTCTTCCCATACATAAGACTAAGCAGTAATAGTATTTGGCCCCTAAACTGTGTGCTGAATTTAGCCTTTTAAAAGTTACTGCCTTCATTTATTAATACACGTTGTGCATGTTTTACATCAGACATTTTAAAATATCCCCTCCCAACTGCATAGACGTAACTATTAATTTCTAATTAATCTACATTTTATTTAAACTGGTGCTATCTAAAGGCCTTTTTATGCATAACAAGCACACACTAACTCGTGAGCACGCAAAAAGTTTCTCGTGCGCACTTCTGGTTTTTTTTTTCGCCAATGTCCCTTCGAAGGCTCCGTAGTATCAAACCGGTGTCCCACTTGGACAATTTTTCTGTTCTAAGCTTTTTTCTCATGTTTTTAAAAGAGTTTTAAATGTTATTATACTTTTTCCACTATCTATTGTTAGAAGTTAATCTGTTGACTAGCATTGTAACTGCATGAAATTTTGGACACTGTTAAAAAAAATAGTTAACCAAAAAATTGAAATTCTCTCATAATTTATCCACCCTAATGCCATCTTAGATGTGTACAGGATGTATTCCTTTCTTCATTTGTACACAGGAAGTCATATTCATCTGAGATGACATAAGGGTGAGAGAATTTTTATCTTCGGGTGAACTATCTTTTAAATAACTAAGCTAAGCAGGCAAACTGTACATCTGTTGGGTTTGAAGTTATACATTACACATTAACATTACATATATTTTACATTATACATATTTAAACTTTATTCTGTTGACAAGATTGCATTACAACATTTATTAAATTGTACATATGGCAGTGTTGTATATTTCAAATCAGCTGAACAATTTTAAACTCTACTGGCAGTTCTCAGCAAGTTTCGTGGCTGCTTATATTTGCAATAAAGCTGCTTGTGAAGTGCATTGTCTTGGTGCATTCTGTTGCCGCTTTACTTTCTGTAAGGGTTTGATAATCATTGTCATTGATCTTTTTGATCTGGTTAAAGTCCATTGAAGAAAGTCTTGTCATTCGGAAGCCATGTTTGCATCTCTAACTGGCAGCTTTTTTTGGTCATAGCAAGACCACAGTCCTATCTACTTGAATGGGTGAAGGCAGATATTTCTAAAATCTCTTGCCGAAATCACAATGAAATATATTTGATCAATAATTCTGTTGATAATTAACACGGACATGAGCATGCGCACACTTGCAGGTAAGCAAGCGCCTAATAAGTGCGATTTTGTAATGAAGCATTTACAGTCCTTTAAAAACATGTTTGGTAAAGTGATTGCAGCTGTTATAATGGAAAGATCTCTTTCCTAAAATTGTTCTTTGGTTTTGTGAGACACATTTAGACACTACATTTTGACATACAAGCATCATCAATGGTGACAAACAATCATGAATCAGTTTTGTTCTATGCACCCAGCTTAAAGCAGTTCAGTAAATTGTCACCATTGCTGAAATTCAAATGTGGGTTGTTGATGATTTGTGTCTTTTGGTAATGTTGTGATTACACCTATACTGTTAATGGTTTAATTGCATTTATTCTGGTATGACCAAAGTGCCCATGTGTTAGTGTCACCCACCTTAACCACAGATTAGTAGTAAACGTGCCTTTCAGATGTTTTACCAACAACTACCAGCAGTCTCCGCTCCTTCCATCTTTCAGACACAGCGCTAACACAATGTCTGGACAACCGTTGCAGAGGTATTTTCATTATATTTCCACATAATGATGCAGATAAACGATGAAGTACGTCCATAGAAAGTTTTTTTTTTTCATTAGATGCGAAAATATTTAAACGGCAGCCCATATCACACCTACTGTATCCAAGTTCATCATTTGTGATGTGCATTATAGCAAATTAAGATGTTACTGCTACAAAGTTCCTACATCGATTACTCTGACTATCCCAGCCGGCATTTCAACGTTGATTCACCGTTGAAACAACGTCAGGTACCAAGGTTGAATCAACGGTGAATTACCTTTCGATTTTGCAAAACGGATCAACGTTGATATTGTGACGTCGTTTCACCGCGGAAGAAACAACGTTGATATCGCGACGTCGTTTCACTCTTGCCTTTCGGGTTATGGTCTTCTGTCGACGTTGAATCACCTTTCGATTTTGCAAATTGAATCAACGTTGATATTGTAACCCTGTTTCACCGGCGTACCTGTAATTTTGCTTAAACGTCAACACTGAGATGTAAACTATGATTTTCGGTACACATAGTGTTTTCAGCAACTAATAAAACTTGCTGTACATGATTTGCAATTGGACGGCATTAAAAATAATATATATCTTTCTAACAATTAGATGTTCATTAATCTGCAGTGCAGGGATGAGATGCTTCATTTTCTAAAGAAAAAGTTTTGAACATTTACACCAAATGGAAAAATAATTTTCTTAGAATTTAAATATACATCTATATTCTACATTTACACTTTCACATAATTTATTGAAAAAAAATCTCATTCAACAACAAAGCACTTTCTTAAGGGTTTAATGATATCAGAATGCAGAGGGAAAAAGCTTTTAATTCTAATTTCATACACACTGCAAATATACACAATAGCCTATATATAAATAATAACAAACATATGTGCTCATTTCGTGACCAACATATGTACTCATTTCGTAACATTCTAAAATCTCAACAATGAAGTGAAAAAGAATCCAAGTAAAAGTAAGGAAAGTTTGTAGAACAAGAAGTCTTTAGTAGAACTTAACATTTTACTAGCAACAGTCATTAAAAAAGAAGAAGGAAAAAAAGGTGTCTTCAAGGAAGAGTCTTCTTACGGCCACCACCACCCATCCTCTCTGGTGCATATTTTTAAATATTTGGACATGGTCTCCATTACTTTTGTACTGGTTGTGTTGTGTGCATTGACGACTGCATCTAAAGGGAAAAATCAAAACAGCCAAGATCAACAAAATTGCTATAAATTTATGGAAAAGCTTTTAAGGATGTCAAAGTTATTAGGATCACAATTGACCTTATGCACAGTAGCTTCCCTGTTTTCGATAAGCCAGCTCAGTCATTCTCGCACATTATACATCATATATGTCTGCTTCAATTCAAACATCTTGATCCAGTAATACCAATTTTCTCTTCCATTCTATTCTGTTCTATTAAAAAAAAATATATATAATTACATAAAATTGTTGTCATATTGTTAGTTTAACTGCTTCTATTGTTCTCATTTGTAAGTCGCTTTGGATAAAAGTGTCTGACCATTTTTACATTTGACCATTAATAATTAATTTAATTAATTGATCAATCACATCAAAACATTTTACAATCCTACTAACCCTTGTCATTCATTTGATGAGGAACATAGCGTTTTGAGCAGGATTTTCAGACCCTGTCATGCTGTTGGCCATATGCCACTGCAGTAGCATATTGAAGTAACGTTACTATTATTTGCTCAGACAACTTGCAAAACAGTAAAACTAACATGAAAAAGAATCGTGATAATATTGTGAATCATATTTAACACATAAAATAAACTCGATTGGATTGTTTTCCATTTCGCCCATCTCTTTCATGCTCTTTCCTTTGGCCAGTCTCGCTTCCAATCTCGCGATATTACCGTGAATGGACAGTAATGACGACGACAAACGGAAAATTTAGCTTATGTAAACGTTACACTTTTTTTCCTGAAATTTTGTATCTGTGTGCACACGTATAATGTCTTATCCCTTAAAATCGAAGTAGCAACCGCAAAAGCACAAAATGTCACTGAAGCGGCACGAGTAACGTTAGGCCTCAATCGACATCTGTAAAACTAACGTTAGCCCTCCGCGACACAAATGTGGAAAAGCATTCCCTGAATATCGAGTTAGTAAATTCATTCAACAAACTGTGCATTTACAATTTTCCAAGAACTGACATAATGCGTTTAACTCATGACCTTGCGTATATTTGTGAAATCAGACTTACCTTTTTGATCCCTCGCAGACCACTTTCTATCGTGCTCTTCCCTTGGCCAGACCAGTCTCGCTTCAAATGACGTCCTCGATCAGAAAGACGGTCAGGATAACGGTCATATTTTCAAACATAAAATGGCGCGCACAGTTTCATTGGCCAGTTTCATGAATGACAGACAGATTAACCAATCATAATCAAAGCAAATAAGGTTAAATAACCAATAGGAATTGTTTCAGTGTGGTAAAGCAGCGCAATCTTTTATTGCTGTTGATAATATTTATACCAGAAGGTTCATGATAAGAATGTAAATGGATAATAAAATAATAATAATAATGATCTTAATAATTTAAAAGGCAGAAATTATTTATTCTGTGCATACATTAATTTATTCAACATATGGATCTTGTAAAAGAAAAGTTGATTTATAAGTGTTTTTATTACCCTTTTTCAACCATTTAGCACTTAAATCAAAATTGAAACAACAGCTGTCATTATTTCAACCATATTTCAACGTTGAAGGTTGGTAATGTACCGGTTGGTTTTCAACCATTTAGCATTAAACGTTATATCAACGTTGTTTCAACGTTGAAACAACAACTGTCATTATTTCAACCATATTTCAACGTTGAAGGTCGGTCATGTGCCGGCTGGGATGTTTACATGTACACAAATATTGATTATTCAATGTTTTCATTTTTTTTACTAGCCCTGGTATACCATGCTTGACCTTATAAACCACTTTGCTTTATGTGTATGTTTGATTTACACAATAAGTCCCTGTAAACTTTTATGTCCTAACAAACCCTGATATGGATGACCCTGCATGCCTGGGGAAAAACAGGTTAGCCATATTTTTATAATTGCATGGTCAGAAGATAATTATTAAGCGAGATGTATCTTAATGAGGCCATTAAACATTGATAGAGATTTCTACTTTAATTGTATGTTGGAAGGCAAGGGATGTCCCGGTAAACCACAGTGGTTACATGATGTCCTTGTAAATACTAAATACCTGTGTGTGTGTGCGTGCGTGTGTGCTGCAGTAATCAACAATGGAATGTGGGACCAGTGATTTCAAAACAAGTTTGTATACGTTTTAATTTTATTAAGGGTTGGTTTCCAAATTTTAGTTTTTTTCTTAAAGATGACATGTTCATAATAAAAATTTTAATAAATTATATCATTTTAGGAATCTGATGATTTTACTCTATAAAACAGCCCGTTTAATTCCTTTCATTCATCAGAATCACACAATTGAGAGAATTTGGCCTGAAATAAACAACAGGGTTAATTACCCTTTGAAGGAGGCTCTTGTTCAGCTGGTCGACCAAGAACTGATTGATATGGACTGCAACCTAACAAGATACTGTGTGTCTAACCTTGTCTGTCAGCTGTGTCATCTGGGCATTAGCAGGGTAGTAGAGGCATGGAACAACCACAGGATTCCTGGTATGCTGAATAATGTTTAAGAACTAGTCTGACTACCTAGGGCCCAGGTCAGGAAGGAGACAGAATGGCTTAACCAACTGTCTGCTTGCCGTCTCGCGTTACAGAATACACAAAATATACAACATGTAATAATCCCTTCTTACAAACAACATAAAATAGAGACTGTGTCTGTCCCCCGGATTAGCAAACATAAGATATTGCGTAAACCTCTTGAAAGTAATTTAATAAACGTTAAACAAATCAAACATGAACAAAATACAGATAATCAGCTGTTACGACTCGGATTGCTTAATATTAGATCTCTCTCAAATAAAGCACTTTTTGTTAACGATTTGATAACCGATCATAAAATAGACATGCTTTGTTTGACAGAAACATGGCTAAAGCCAGATGATTTTATTACTCTAAATGAATCCGTTCCCCATGATTATTACTATAAACACGAGCCTCGTCTAAAAGGTAGAGGGGGAGGTGTCGCTGCACTTTACAAGAATTCTTTTATTACCTCTCAGAAGTCTAATTTTAAGTACAGTTCTTTCGAAGTCATGGTACTTCACGTATCGACACCTAATACTAAGGACAAAACATCTTTAAAATTTATTCTAGCTATTGTATATAGGCCTCCAGGGCACCACACAGATTTTATTAAAGATTTTGGTGGGTTCTTATCAGAACTAGTACTGGCCGCAGATAGAGTCCTTGTCGTCGGTGACTTTAATATCCATGTAGACAATGATACAGATGCCTTGGGACTGGCTTTCAAAGACACTCTTAACTCCATGGGCGTTAGTCAACATGTGTCAGGACCCACTCACCTTCGTAATCATACTTTAGATTTAATACTTTCTTATGGTATAAATGTGGACGATGTTAAAATCGTTCAGCAGAGTGAAGATATTTCGGATCATTATCTGATATTATGTTTGCTTCAATGGCCTACGGCTGCAAATCAAACTCCTTGTTACAAATATGGTAGAACGATTACTTCAACTACCAAAGATGCGTTTCTCGATAATCTGCCTGAATTGTCTAAAATATCCAGCATGAGTAATAACGTTGACGATTTTGACACTACTATTGAAAATTTTAACTCTACTTTCTCGGAAATATTAGACACAGTTGCTCCTCTGCGTTTAAAGAAAATTAAAAATAGCAGCCCAACACCGTGGTATAATGAACACACTCAGACTCTAAAAAAAGCATCCCGTAAAATGGAGCGCAACTTTAAGAAAACGAATTTAGAGGTATTTCGTATAGCATGGAAGGATAGTACTCGAAATTACAGGAATGCAATAAAAACGTCTAGATCCGCCTACTTTTCAACACTAATAGAGGAAAACCATCACAACCCTAGGTTCTTATTTAACACCGTGGCTAAATTAACAAAAAATAAGTCGTCATCGACGTCAGATTCTGATTATCAGCATAACAGTGATGAATTTATGAACTACTTCACAAGTAAAATCCAAGATATAAGAGAAAAAATTATAACAATGCAACCTGTAGTGAAATCCGCTGAACAAACTAACTACAGCACCCCTAAGGAGAAATTGCAATTATTTTCTACAGTAGATCACGATGAACTGTCTAAAATCATTAAATCATCTAAATCATCAACATGCATGCTAGACCCTATACCTACAGAACTACTGAAAGAAATGCTCCCCGAAATTATAGATCCTCTTCTTAGTATTATTAACTCATCTCTGACATTAGGACATGTGCCTAAAGCATTTAAGGTGGCTGTTATAAGGCCTCTTTTAAAAAAAACCAAACTCGACCCTAAAGAACTAGGGAATTACAGGCCTATATCGAATTTACCTTTTATATCTAAAGTTCTGGAAAAAGTAGTTTCAACTCAATTATGCTCCTTCCTCCAAAGGAATGACATTAATGATGAATTCCAGTCTGGATTTCGAGCATGTCACAGTACAGAGACTGCTTTGATCAGAGTTACAAATGATCTGCTTTTAGCGTCTGACCGTGGCTGTATTTCGTTATTGGTGCTGCTAGACCTCAGTGCTGCATTTGACACCATTGACCACAGCATACTTCTACATAGACTCGAAAATTACGTCGGCATTAACGGAATAGCATTGAAATGGTTTAAGTCTTATTTATCCGACCGTTTTCAATTTGTAGCAATAAACAATGAGGTGTCCCGCAAATCACAAGTCCAGTACGGTGTACCACAGGGCTCAGTCTTGGGACCCCTGCTCTTCGCATTATACATGCTACCTCTAGGAGATATAATAAAGCGACACGGAATTAGCTTTCACTGTTATGCTGATGATACTCAACTTTATATTTCCTCGATGCCTCATGAAACCCAGCAGTTTCATCGAATAAAGGATTGCATAGTTGACTTAAAAATGTGGATGAGTAACAATTTTTTACTACTAAACTCGGACAAAACAGAAGTGTTACTTACTGGACCGAAAACTGCTATGCGTAACAACCAAGAATACTGCTTAACGATTGACGGATGCTCCATAAAATCCTCGTCATCAGCTAAGAATCTTGGCGTTGTATTTGACAGTACTCTCTCATTTGAAAGCCATGTCGCAAACACCTGTAAAATTGCATTTTTCCATCTTAAGAATATATCTAAATTACGTCATATGCTGTCACTGTCAGATGCAGAGAAATTAATTCATGCATTCATGACATCAAGACTAGATTACTGTAATGCACTTCTAGGTGGTTGCCCTGCGGGCCTATTACAAAAACTGCAACTGGTTCAAAACGCGGCAGCTCGAGTTCTTACACGTACAAAAAAGTATGAGCATATAACCCCGGTTCTGTCAACCTTGCACTGGTTACCTATAAAGCATCGCATTAACTTTAAGATCTTGCTTATTACCTATAAAGCCCTACATGGTCTAGCGCCGCAGTATTTGAATGAACTTCTATTGTATTACAGACCACCACGTACATTACGCTCTAAGGGGTCCTGTCAGTTGGTAATACCTAGAATTTCAAAATCAAGTGCAGGTGGTAGATCCTTTTCTTATCTAGCGCCTAAACTTTGGAATATTCTTCCCTGCACGGTCCGGGAGGCAGACACACTCTGTCAGTTTAAATCTAGACTAAAGACTCATCTTTTTAATCTTGCATACACTACACCTCCATAATATTAATCCTCAGAGGATTTAGGCTGCATTATTTAGATCAACCGGAACCAGGAACACATCCAACAACAAATGATGTACTTGTTGCATCAAAGAGTGCAGAACAGTACTCTACTCTCAGCCAGTCTTGTCTCTTTGTTCCAAGGTTACCGCAGGATGCAGTTCATGCCCAGACCTGATGGCAGAGCTGAGAATGGGAAGCGGTGACCTGACAAGTGCTAAGAGGATAGAGCTGGATAAAGGACGCGACAACTTTGTTTTTCCTACAACATTTCAAATGCTATTAGATTGTTAATGATAATCTTTAATTTTTATATTTTTATTAAGCCTTGTTGTGCAAGCACTGATGAGCTTGTGCAGAGGCAGCAGCTTTTGCCAGAGGGGAACTGGAATCCCCTGGTTGGGCCTGGGTTCCCCTGAGGTTTTTTTTCTCGATGGGAGTTTTGGGTTCCTCACCACCGTTTGCATATTGTTTTGCACTATCTGCCTGGCCGGGGGGGCTGCTTTAGAATTCATACTTGTATTAAATGTGTCTCATGTACAGCTGCTTTGTAACAATGAAAATTGTAAAAAGCGCTATATAAATAAAGTTGAGTTGAGTTGAGTTGAGTTGAGAACTCTTGACAAGCAGTTGACATTTAAACATTTATTACAAGTTAACATGTCCCATTTACTACAGGAAAAGGAATCCCCAACCAGATTGCACAGGGTGGTTCTGCAAAAAATCTCAGCAGCACTACTGCCTCATGGAACTGAAGCAGCTGATCTGTATATGAACACACTGGGATCATCTTTGACAAGGGTTTCGGCCTTTGGAACAGACCCTTTTACAAGTGAACATGAGAAGGCTACAGTGGAACAACTGTTTTCAGAAAAGTGGCCAGACATCACTTACTTGCTCAATAATACGGTCAACAAAAACTTTTTGCCTTTTAAAGAGGCTTTGGTCTGTTTAGTAAATTTAACTCAAAGATACTCTTAAAGAGCAAGCCTTCTAATGGTTCAATGCTGCTTTTCCATCAAGTGTTTTTTCTAGAAACAAAATATTACACAAAAGTATTTCTTTTTAGTTCTTGTTTTAAGTAGTTGTGCAACAAAACTTTACACATCAACTGTCAAATAAAATACTGAACTAAACTTGAATTGCTGAACAGCTAAACATTTTTTCCTGGGTAATGTAGGCCTACTCTACCCTAATGATGTCACCAAGAGCTAACAAAGCTTCAGAGAGACCTGCTGCAAGAAAGATGTGGTTGCTAAGAGCTTCCTCTCTGCATTTTAAGCACTGTGATGAAGTAGCCATCCATTGATAAACACAAAGTTTGCATCCGATCAGGCTTCTACAGCAGGTGGCAAATACTGGTTGATCAATGGGTCCTAAAAAACAAAATAAAAAAAATCAGTTATTGTGCAGAGATGGGGTGTTTACAAAAAGTCAAACTTTATTTGTCACGGATCACGGATAACCCAAATGCAGGCACAAACAGGCAGGACGAGAAGGTAGGGGTAACAAAGGATACTTAATAAAAACAGGACAAAACAAAACCCGCAATAAGGAAAACAAGACTTGATAAATAATAAACTTTAACAAGGACACTAACTTACTAAACTATAAAACAAACAATTGAAATAAACACTAAACTAAGACTTACTAGGCACAGGAAACAGGAACAAGGCAAGAAAAGGGCATGAAACATAGATACAAGGTCTTGACAATCAGCTCAGACGAGGTAAGACGCAGACGTACATACACAATGAACCAGCACAGGACAATGAACACGAGGATGTTTTAAAGGGAGAGAAACTAAGAGGGAACAGGTGCAGGGGATAAACAATCAAGGAAAGCTAATTAACAAAAAACTAGGAAACAGGAGGGAAGGAACAATGATGCAGACCAGAGAGAGATGAAATCGTTTCTCTCCCACATGAAACAAAGGATTCTGTATGATTCCACCTCTAAACCAAGAAATACCTGACAAGGAGAGGTGAAACCATGACATTATTATCCAACTACCTGGAAAAAGGTACAGAAAGGGGCAGTTTCCAATTCCTGGAAAAGGTTTAGATTAATCCAGGACTAGGCCTTAGTTGGCATTGATATATGTTAAGACATACAATTACAAGATGTTTTTAAATTTAGGCAGCTCAAACATGCATTTTCTGGGACTAGGATAAGCCCTGTCTGGGAAACCACCCCATAAACACAAATAATGATTATCTCATGCTATCAAAGCCCCAAAATAATTACTCATATTGTTATAAACTCTTTTGTGATTTTTATTCATTTTCAGAAAGCAATTTTTTTTTTTATGAAATGCAAGCGGTTTCTGTCCCTCATTTTAAAGTGAATACATCCAAACCCTTCCATCAGTTTATAAAGATATGGTTAAAACCTCTTACCTTTGCAGACTATGCAAGTGAAAGCTGCTTTTATTTTCTCTGTTTGGACTTCAGTCAAGGTTTTGGCAGGTGTTTGACTGGACAGCTCAGAAAGCTCTTTGATAGTTGAGATAACTTGCTGAAGGCCCTGTGACGCCAGCACCACTTCTTCTATCTTATCATAGACATCTTGTAGAGATGATGTTTCATCATCTTTCCGACTTGAGCTAAATTTAGTTTAAAATAAATTAGAATTGACTTGTGCATTTGAAAAAAATATTTACTCACAAATACTAATTCTGTACCTTCTTTTCCTCTTGCTGCCTTGAAATTCTGTGAAGTCGTGCTCTGTAATGGCAAATACCTTGCGGGCATTTTGCTTCCAGTAGATGGATCCCGAGTACATGGAGGTGACATGTCATGAAAAATTTTCATATTACTTTTGATGTTTAAAACAGATTAAAAATGCAAACAAATTGACAAATATGCACCTTTAGTTCCTTCAGAGTCAAGTATCTCATTGCCCTGGGCATCGGTGAGAATTACAGGATCATAACTGCCAAGAGCATCTTGAACTTTCCCAATAATGCCATGTACTGTAGCCTCACATTCCATGAAACGAACTACCACCATCCTGCTTGGCCTCAGTTTGCAGTTTACTAAATCAGCTGTGTAAATAGATCTGGAGACATTATGCACATGACAAATTCAGAATTTAATTTCTCTTTCACACACACAAACACACAAACTAAAGTATAAATCACTAAATTTTTAGGCGTTTTTGTTAATAAATTATGCTACATGGAGCCAACTGAACCAGTGTGCTTTTCAACATTTTGGTGCCCATGATACAAATAGTAGTGTCTAAAATAAAATAGTAGTGTCTTTTGACTGTGAAAATGATCAATATAAATGAAATATAGGTGTTTTTCAAAGCTTTACTGAGAATCTTTCTAACATAACATGCATAAATAAAATAACGATAAGTTATCTCTGAAATGATCGAGTCATGGCTGCTTTCGGAGGTCCTGCAACAGCCGCCGCAGGTGAACCAGCAGCTGCAGAGGGTAGAGTATTGCGTGTAAAGGAGAAACGCTGGGAGGCTGTTGGGGTTGAGAGGGGTGTTCCTGGGGTGAGAACCCCTTTCTCCACTTCATCCCCATGGACCTCATAATGCCCACGTGCAGTGAAGTCTAGGACACTGAAGTAACCCGACTGTGCCGGGAAAATTGCTATATTCGAATCATCTGTCAAATACAGAGTCTGCGATGAAACCTTAAAAACAATAGCAAGGTCAAGGTTAATAACCACAACTCCATGTGATAACACAACTGTCTTTATAAATGATTTATGGCCGAATTGTTTTCATTTCATAATTGATTACACTTTGCCAGTATCGACACTGTTTGCTTACATTTATCTATCCAGCATTGATTAGCTAATTTTCTCTTATTGATTTGTTACTGTAAAGCTAGTTTGAAACATGTAACGATAGTAATACACCTGAACGAAAAAAGTTACCGTGCATTTCGAAGATCATGTGTTTTTTCTCTGTAAACTAATAATACTGATGTTTGTACTCACCTGAAAAATTCGACCTATCTTCTCCGCGCTCATGTCATCGTCCTTCAACGTTACCCTTTTGCTTCCTTTAAAAAGAACGTACTGCTCCATCTTTTTGCTGAACTAATCCTGCACGTGTAGCGGTTCACCTTAAACGTAATCAACGTAGCGACGAAAAGGTCATCAAATAAATGTTCCGGGTCAACTCAAATAAAATGCAAGAATCAAAAATTGCATTTTTGTAAAACTGAAAAAATAGTTGTATACCAATAATTTGATTTTCATTTATAAAATAATTTTAAATAAGAAAATGTACTTTGTTTGTGGTTAATCTCTCCATTAACTTGAAAACAAATATAAAGAGAAGCACATTTTTTGTTTTTTATATAGTTGTTAAAAAAAGAAAAACGAATGGACGCAAAAGTACACGGACCCAAGAAGTTTGCTCGGCTAAAATATCGTTTTTTCTATTTTGTATTAACAAAATAAAAACGACGAACGTTTCCACAATTCCACAACATCCATCATTTTCTGAGTGTTGCAAATTAAAACAAGATCATGTGAGGAAAATTAAAAGAAAGTCTGTAGAGATTGCTTCTATGTCATAATAACAGAAGCACTACTGAGAGAGTTGCATACGTGTTAAAGTCGGAGCAGTTATCAATGAGATGCTGGTTGAGATCTCAGTAGGCCTATTTGACCGCTTTAAACAGTTAAACACAATAAATGTCCTGTAAATGCTGATGATGCACAATATTTATGTGAACATGATGTGTTGAAGTAAAACATAACCTAATTCATTTTAGCCAGAACAGGAGGAGATTCATAGTCTGAGCATAATAGGCCTAGAGTGTGTCTGTGCAAACTACTAGCAGTGCAAGCATCAGTTAAATTACTGAAAATGTTGATGATGTTTAAGAAGCTATAGCCTATATGAGAACTAAATTCACTTAATCGAGCAGATGAGTGGACTCCGTGGCAAACATATAAAGAGTATCTGCATTTCTTGATTTGATCTTCGTCAGAACCGACTTACACCACCTGCTGGTGAAGCGGTCAGGCAGCAGGAAGAGATCATGCATTTGTAGAATTGGCGCTCTATTGCTTTTCCTGGGATTCCCGGATGTGAAACTTTGAATTTCAAGCCGAATTTGAACCGCTGAATTTGTGGAAGCGAATTTTTAAATCGAAATAATATGGACTGAAAATTATCTGTCGAATATTAAAGGTTGTATTTAAAAACAAGTTCAATTTTTTTAATGACATTTAAAAGGTGAATTTTGATTTTTTTAATTTTTAGACAGTGAAACCGAGTGTGAAATTTTTCAATTTGTAATTCATACTTGTATTCAATGTGTCTCATGTACAGCTGCTTTGTAACAATGAAAATTGTAAAAAGCGCTATATAAATAAAGTTGAGTTGAGTAATATATTTACAGCTTAAATGTACAACCATATTGAATTGCAGAACCTTAAAATGCAAGAACTGTTGATACAATGCATTTTTTTTCCGTTAGTACCATTAAGCACGTCTCTTTGCTTCAAACACATTAGTCACTATTTTACTTCCATACACATACTTCAGCTATCATGACTGAATTTTGTTGAAGTGGCTATTTTAATGTGCCAGAAGGAAAAAAACTTTGCAGAATTATGAAATTATTTAAAGGTAAACAAAAAAGATAAAGCAGTGCTAAAAGAAAAGGTAATTATTCTTATGTTGGGTAACACTTTATAATAACTGCACGCTATGAATCATTAGTTAAGCATCATTACATAGTTAATTAATCATTTATGAAGCATTGGCCCCACATTAATAGACATTAGTAAGCAGTTTATAAATACAGCTATAAATGCTTTATTGTTGATTTATAAGCATGTATATAATATGCTTAATAATCAAATTTTCATACTTTATTAAGGATGTATTCATCATTTCTAAATTAAGGATTACATTACTTACAAACCAGTTAGTTAGGAGTTGTCAGTGGTTCATGAGATCATTAAGAAAGTGTTAGTAAATGATTAATAAACTCTTTGAATGCACATTTATACATCTTATTATTCTGACATATAGTAACAGTTACTTAATTTGTTAATAAATGCTTTTTTAACACACATTCCTGCTGTAATTCATGATCAATTAAGGTAGTTATAAAACATAAAACTATTTTTGTGAGCTCATCTAAAGTGAGGACTATTTATGCCTTGTAAAGCGTTTACAAATGAGAGTTAAAGGCTCAGTTATCTTCTAAACAGAAATAGGAAAAACACAACAAAGAAGGATACAGAACATAGAAATATTTATTTCAAGAAATTAAACTGTACAACTTTACATATTAATGAATATAAAGCGATTTAATGTAAAATAAAAAATAAACCTCTGCAAAATTAAAATTGTACAACCAAACATATAAATTAACATTAAATGAATTGATATAAAATGAAAAATAAACTTCTGAAAAAATGTAATTCCTGGACACCTCCAGAAAAAATATAGCTGAGAAGTGATATGCAACTCTCATTTGTAGATGCTTTACAAGACATACATAGTCCTCACTTTAGATGAGCTCACAAAAAATAGTTATCTAACAACTAGTAAATGTTTTATAACTACCTTAATTAATCATGAATTACAGCAGGAATGTGTGTTAAAAAAGCATTTATTAACAAATTAAGTAACTGTTACTATATGTCAGAATAATAAGATGTATAAATGTGCATTCAAAGAGTTTATTAATCATTTACTTACACTTTCTAAATGATCTCATGAACCACTGACAACTCCTAACTAACTGGTTTGTAAGTAATGTAATCCTTAATTTAGAAATGATGAATTCATCCTTAATAAAGTATGAAAATTTGATTATTAAGCATATTATATACATGCTTATAAATCAAGAACAAAGCATTTATAGCTGTATTTATAAACTGCTTACTAATGTCTATTAATGTGGGGCCAATGCTTCATAAATGATTAATTAACTATGTACTGATGCTTAACTAATGATTCATAGCGTGCAGTTATTATAAAGTGTTACCTTATGTTGTGTTCAGACCAAACGCGAATAGCGCGTCAAGCGCGAGTGATTTACATGTTAAGTAAATCACTCGTAAATGACGCGAATTGCGTGAATGAGGCGGCACGAATGAAGGGAATTGCGTGAATGAGGCGGCGCGAATGAAGGGAATTGAGCGTTCGCGTGATAAAATCGGAACTTTGACGAAAATTTGCGCCGCGTTAACCAATCAGGAGCTTGCTCTAGTAGTGAGGTGATTTTAGACGACGTAGCGAGCGGAGGCAGAAATCAGAAAATGGAGGACAAATTGATCGTTGCTGTTTGTGGACGCCCTGAGCTGTATGATTCTTTTTCTTACTTTTATAGGAACAGGAATGTAAAGGATCTTGCTTGGAAGAAAGTGAATGAGGAGGTCGGAGAATCTGGTAAGTTGTAAAAACGCTCTTTACTCAATTTGAGCTATATATATATATATACATATTGAGACTACAAGGTAGCTAACGCCGGTAAATTGAGCTTATTCGCCATATTTTACAACTACTTCCCCGCTAAAGAGTTGATGTGTTTATTCAGAGGAAGTGTGCAGAAAGAAGCGGAAAAGTTTGAGGGACACATATTTAAAGGAGAGGAGAAAGGAGACTGAGAAGAGGAGTGGGTCAGCAGCAGGGTCAAGGAAAAAGTGGAAGTACTCTGCGGTCCGGTCTTTCCTCGACCGCTTCGTCTCCCCTCGCGAGACAAGCGAGAATATGGTGACGGGGGATGAGGAGAATCAGGCCGCAGGGTACGACCAGCCCGAGGACCAGGGCGAGGCAGCAGCAGCAGTAGGTGTATTGACAAGTGAAGCAATACAACAGGGCAAATACGTTGTTGTTTTTAATGATGAAAAGTCGAAATTAATTTCTCTGTAAAGGTATAATGTGCAATGTGTGTAATGTTGTATTAATATTTGAAATTGTCATGACAGAGCCGACTGGTTCTTTTGATGGCAGTGAGCCTGGGTCCCCTCTGTCCGATACTGCTGCTGCTTCCCCTGTCGCCCCTTCAACATCTGCTGCTGTACCCAGAGGTGTGTCCATGTTAATGACCATGTTAACATGCATATTATATTTACAGTAAGCACTCATAGCCTCACACAACACTGCTGGTTTGTGAATGAGTTTCATTTTCTGCCTTCTCATTGTACAAAATGTGTTATCATTTGATACAGTACCAAGAAGAAGAGCTCAGAGAACGCCTAGGGAGCAGCCATCAGAGGTGGAGCGGTAGCTCCTAGAGGCACTCAGAACCTGTCCTGTAGCCCCAGCCCCGCCTCCACGCTCAGAGGATGAGCTCTTCCTCTTGAGTCTGGTCCCTTCCCTGCAGAGATTGCCGCCTCAGACAAAAGAATTTGCCAAATTTCAAATTCACAAAATCATTTATGAAAGCAGCACAGTTATGCTTAATTTGGAACAATTGGAGCCTGTAGAGTAGTTAAAAAAAAAGAAAAGAGGCAGCAATCTCTGCAGGGAATGAAACAGACTTTCTCCTCTACTTCGCTTTGGCCCTCACTCTTCCCTCTTTCAAGCAAGATCCTTTTTATTCCTGAATGTAAATAGTTGTAAAATTTCTATGTATATAGTTTTTATATTATTTATTAGATTTGTTTTAAATAAATGTTCTATACAATGTCCAAACGTTTTGGTGTTACTTTGTGCACAACATAATAAATCATTAATATTTGTTACATAAAAATATTATTTCTATGTTAAGACTAGAATAATAATTATGTACATTCACTCTAATTATATCTTATTGCAAATACGCTGTGAGAAAGGACCCAAAAGCGAAATGCCAGAAAGAAAACTTTAATAAAGGTAAGCAACAGTCCAAAAAACAGAAATCCTCTTCTGAGATAAATTCCAGCAACAGCCGTCAACACAATAAGGCTTATAAAAATATCCTCATGACAAAAAATAAAAACTCAGCAAATGGAAAAGGTCTGGCGACGTGAAGCCTCAGTCTCTCAGGGGAGAGACAACACACGGCTGGCAGGTGGATAACTCAGGCTGGCAGACATCCGCAGGTTAACTGGACAGAGTACAAAACAACCCGATGATCAGCAAACTCAGGGTAAAAAATAGTACAGACCGGATCCAGACAGAACTCCGACTAGACAGGAACATAGACCGCCGAGAAAGCCTCTGCATAGATGACTCTTGGAAATAATCCGCCAACGAAGCAGGAAAATGGGAGGCTAGAAGTAGCAAACACAATCAGAGGGAAAGGAGAACAGGTGTGAGAAAATTAACAATTGCTGATAGCAAACTAGAAACAGCTGAGAAGAGTGAAACCAGTAGAGAGAGACAAAGAAGGATACCAGAACCATAACATACACTCACAATAGTATAGTAAAAAAATTGTTATTAGTGATTGGACCAGTGTTTTGGTGTAGTGTAATTAGAATGCAGCAACGAGACAGGGAATAATTTTGCAGGCTGCCTCCATTTATTATGGACCGATATTCCGGACATTATTAAAATGGAATTGCAAATTGTATTTGCAATTGCGTTTTCAATTTGTGGACGCATAAAATGTGACATAATCCAAACGCAATTGCAAATCGCGCATTACCGTTTGCAATTTTGTTTAAGCAGACGCACAGTGACTGCCAAATTTCAAATGGAAAAGCAAAGTCCGTTTGCAACTGTGTTTCCCATATCTTACGAGATTTGACCCTGTCATATTTAAATGGTAATTTCAATTACGACGTCTGTTTTTTCACTTTCTCAGCGTCGCGTGTGTAGCCAGCCAAAACTCAAATGGAATCGCAATTCCCTTAGTATTTCCATTTCCGATGCCTTACACGGAAACCTGTCAATCAGTGTCAAGGGTGGGATTATGCTATGGGGCGTGTTTGTGTCGGGAAGTGACGTCACTCACAGTCGACGGTCAAGAAGCGATGCCCTGAACATCCGTGTATCATTTCGTATCGACACCATGGCCGCACTGGAATCATACTCTGATTTAATTAAATACTTATTTGAAACTTGGTGGGGCTATGTAAATAGGCGAGATGACCCCTATATAGAATACAAATGAAGTTTGTGGAAAGGCAATGTATCCCTCTCTCTATCACAGTTTCTATTCAAAATCCCACCTTAATCATGTTCTCTCCCTATTTCCATCCGTCACCCCCCTTCTTACTCTCTCTTTCAGGCTTATGACCAACAATCTAATGTCGCAGCTGAACATGAAGGGCCACGGCACAAAAAAAGCCTTCCAGAAAGCGGCACTGTACACCACTGTGTTAGGTATTTTCTACCTAACACAGTGGTTTCTAGTGTGTTTCATGAAATTTCATAATGATGTTAACAAACCATGAAGAATAGACTATGATAAGGATATCATAATTGATTAGAAAAGGCTAGGAGATTGAATGATTAACAATTAACAAGACCGCCACAATGCAGAAAAAGTGCACTGCAATTTCAGGGATGTAAACTTGACACCTTTCGGCAAAATTTGGAACGAAAATAGCTAACTTTTGTGGTTCACCTAGATCCGTTTTTGGTGAAAAGGGTGTCTGCGAGGGCGATGTAACGTGATGAGAATTCACCTGAGATATTCGTATTCTGTAATAAACCGATTTCACAAATATTTGAAAACTAATTATGGATATAATATACTTTGAAAAAAGTGAATGGAAGTGCATAAATAATCAACACCACTGGCGGATCTAGGGGTGGGGCCAGAGGGGCACTGTTTAAATCTTATTGGCCCCTAAGGTGCCCCTGTCCTCTCAGGGCCTCTGTAGCCTACACCTGATATGCGTTTTGGTCAATCGGATAACAAGTGGACCATGTTAAAAACAGGTGTAAATGGAGTGTGAAATGCTTTGAGCTTGTCGACTTTCTAACACTTCCAGAATTAGCACTGTTCAACACAGACAATTGTCCACAATGTATTGCGAAATTAAATTAAATTCACAGTTACCAGCTGCAGTGCCCTCTATAGGTTTTATTAATGTATTAATTGATGTATTATTATTGAACATTAAGTAAATAATAACAGTTTAATAATAATAAATACACTTTGACTGTTTATTCATGTTACCCAATGTAGTAACAAATCAAATCCTATTTTAGCGCTAACAGTTTTTAAAGTAATTTCTAAGTGAAGCAAATAACATGCAAACCGTGAATGTAGAGTCAAAACAGTTAAATGGTTGCAATCTGACTGCTCAAAACGGATAGAAAATACAGTAAAATAAATTTTCATGTTAAAATGTCATGCATATATAAATATATAAAAATGTTTCAGAAGAAGACACAGATAAAGGGATGAAGGATTAATTAAGACTTATTATTCGAATGAATGACTCACTCAATCTTTACACGTGATTTGCCGCCACCTACTGGAGATCTTAGTGTAGGAGTATAATTAATCTTTAAAAAATAATTTTCATTTCAATATTCATTATTAAAAAAAACGTTCCTATTTTGAATGCCCATCTATTTTCATTGTTAAGCTACATTGAATCAAAATATTTATTTCTAACACTGCTTTAAGTATATTTAATTCCAGTTTATTCCTGCCTTGTACTGATTGGGGAGTTTGGCGTTTTCACAAAAAATCGGCACAATACCACTGCTGCTTCCAAACGTATTTATTAAGGTGGCTGAAAGACACGTGTATCCTCCATGCATCTTACTAAATAAATTTGGGAGCCGCAGTTGTGTGCAGATATTTGTTATTTAATAGTGAAACACTGTGTTTGATCGAGCACCTTGATGAAGTTTTTTTGGATGTTCACATATTTTTTTTGCGTAACATATGCAGCCAAAATGGCATATTGTCGGAATTGCCTGTTACATTTCAAAGACAAGACAGTGTTCCTTAAAATAATAAAGCGTGAAAGTAACAAAACGGCTAATTGTTATTGGACGGAAGGCACGGTAGGCCTACTTTTAACTGAAACAGTTGATCAAGGCATTTCATAGGCTACATGCGAACTGGACCATCTTTACAACTCACTAATTATTTATTTTGAGTAAAAACTGAAAACAATACATGTATTTTTCTTTGTCATTGCAGATGCAGTTAAAAAAGGGGAGAGCAAGTTCACGGACCACATAATAGGCAAAGCCGTGGGAGACCAACTGAAACATGCCCCTGGGCGATCTGGTGGGGATCATGCAAACTGAAGTTTTTATACATTTTGTTCTTAAAATGTTTCGTTGTATTCAATGTGACCGCCAATAAATGTTTTGTTTTGTACTTTTTGTCAGTTGTCTTATTTTGAGAGGAATATTGTAATATTGAATACATTAAAAATGAATTTACTCTTAAAATTAAGTTTAAGTTAAGTTAGGAAAAGAAGACACTTTCATAGACGTCTTTCCATTACTGAAAAAGACGTTGTTTCACCTTTCACTTCTCGACCACTTTTGGACGTTGTTTGGACGTCTGGCACTGACGTCTTTTGGACGTCTTTTCAACGACTTTTTGCTGGGTGGTTATGATCCTCCGTGACAAGAGCACTGCTTGAACAAATCCGCATCTGATCCCGAAGTCCGGTAATTAATCCACACCCGCAAGGATAGCGGACATGCACAGCAAACTTGGACCGTAGGTGGGCTGGGATAGAAAACAGGCAACAATCTGACAATAGAACACAGTAAACGCGAGTTTTAAATTAGTTTATGCTGTTAATGCCTACCAGGTGCCACTAAAAGACAGCGCCCAGGTTGCTGAGGCAACGTTAACAAGACAGACCTGCAGGAGTGAACACACCGACCCGACAACCGTGCAACATTTGTAATACATTCATTAATGTCTGTTTGTCTGAATTCTGCTGTAGTATTTTTTGGGTCGCGTTTTCGCGAATGTTCTAGATATTAAAATGCAATTAAACTAACACACAAGTCAAGGGACAAGAGCCCAACTTGACTCGTTAGCTGGGAATTTAAAACATTAAAAAACTAGACATACGTTTTTAAAACCACTAAGAGATGAGTTGATAATAAACTTGTTAGCTTGTTAGCTGGAAAGCATCTCATTTTTAATTAAATTCCCCAAATTAAAATTGTTCAATGATATTCCTTGTAAATTTGTTGCCAGTCTTATTGAGTTGATTCAGTAAGTTTGCATACAGTTTACTTTGCTACCTATATTTAAGTAATATGTAACTTTGTATGGGTAGTATTTACTAAACCTCAAGAATAATTTTACGGTATACTGGCACGCATGCATTACAAACATTAATGGATATCTTTGGGGGAAAAAAAGAATTTTGAATGGCATATTTTTACCAGTTTTCTGTAGTTCAGACTTTCAAGTGAAAAGCAGTATTACAAGAAAAACAAAACTTTATTAGGGCTCACCCTCTAGTCAAAACATCCCCACTTAAAAATGATTCTTACACACGAGACAAGGTACCGTTAACGGAGAAGACTCCTCAAACAATAAAACATTAAGACATGCAGAGAGGTTCGACTAAGATCTGAACTTTATTGCAATAAGGACATGCAAAACATTTAACGCACCAGCAAGAAACACGAACAGAAACATTCAGCAAAACTTCAACGAAAATACGTACTAAATAATTTGAAGTACAGGCATTTCAAACCGGACATTTGTGGCAAAGTTGTTGGTGAATGGTGTAGGATACACCGGGTTGGACCTGCACGGTTGGACACAGCAAAAAATGAGTCAAGCAGCAGCGGATCTAACGAGCCGTCATCTGCTATCAATGCCGAAGGTAACTTCTCTATTTAGTTAATGTGAGTGCCGTTTTATCGTGTAAACATTTACTATATGAATAATAATCTCCATTGTCAATCAAATTTAGATGATGATGATGATAGCCATCAGAGTCTGGCTGGCTCAGAGGCTGCAGCAATTATCTCTCGTCGTGCACCTCTAGCTACTCCGTTTATAGAGGCAACGAAGAATAAAATGACCGAGGCGAGGATAAACGAATGTCACAGAGCAGTGACTAGGTTTATGGTAAAGGGTTTGCATCCGTCTGCCACAGTAGATGCCTCTGCATTACGGTTGGTTATTTTGCTGTATTTTGTTCAGCATCATGTCTTTTCAAACTAAAATAAATGCATGACCAAAAGTTACATGTTTTTATGTCAGTATAGTTCTGTTTTATTAATTCCTAGTCCTACCATATATTTTCTGCAGTGAGATGATAAAGACTCTCAACCCAAAATACAATGCCCCAAACAGAGACAGTTAAACAAATCATCTGATTCCTGCTTGGTATGGGGTTGAAAAGAGCAATCTGATCACAGACCTGAAACATGTCACACATGCAGCCATCACAGCAGATGGATGGACTAGTTTCAGTCAAGACCACTACCTCACCGTAACATTGCACTATGTCAGGGAAGGTCAGAGTAAAGAAAAAGTCCTCCAAACCAGAGCAGTGTACAAAGCTCAAACTGGGTTAGCTGTGGCCGAGGAGATTGATGGGATCCTGGAGGAGTTTGGAGTGAAAGAGAAGGTGGTGGCAGCAACCGTGGATAATGCAGCAAACATGGATGTAGCTGTGAAAACGCTAAGTTTAATCAAGTTTCCATGTTTTGCGCACACACTTAACCTTGGAGCTCAGAAGCTGTACAACTGCAATACAGTTTCCAACTGGGCAGCAAGGATTCGTTCTGTGATCGTATGGATGAAGAGATCCCACATGGCTAAAGTAGTCCTGAAGGAAAAGCAACAACTCCTCAGTAAGTAGTGATAGGCCTACTGTTTAAATACTGTACTTTAATTGCAAGCTAAAGACATACAAATTGTAACATATAAATTAACAGATTAGGATCAATTAAAAAAATTAAAGTATTACAATATTATATTGTTTAACGTAATTTCATTAATTGTGTGTGTGTGTGTGTGTGTGTATGTGTGTGTGCCCCAGCACATGCTCATTTTAGATGTGAGGACGAGATGGAACTCCCTGTATTTGATGATGGAGAGATTTTGTGAACAGTTTCCTGCTATCCAAGCTGCAGCTATAGACCAACGGCTTAAAAAGCCCATGGAGAAGGAGAAGTAAATAATGTTTGAAAAAAAATAAAATGACTTTAAAAGCCATTAAAATGATTATGTTGTTGTTTAGCCAATATATCTTTTTTTTGTTTTGTTTATGTTTCAGACTGGCCAGAATGGGCAATGAGGACCTCAAGAAAGCAGAGGAGTTTGTGCTGCTGATGAGGATGCATTACACATCCACACTTGCTGTCTCTAGCGAAGAAAGTCCAACCTGTGGCCAGATATTGCCCATCCTCCAGAAACTGTGCAAACATTACACAGTGTAAGCAGACGACTCTGCATTCGTCAGGAGCGTCAAGGAGAACATCTGGAACGATCTTTCCAAACGTTACCAGGTACAGTCACTGTCTGACATGTAATAATGAATTAATAAATGACAATTAATCATATACACTAATGGTTATTTATTGTCATTCACATTCTCTTCTAAACTTGTGTTGTTTGTCCTCCATTTTAAACTTAAGGATGATGATATCCAGGCCTTCCTGGAGGAAGCCACTGTGTTAGATCCCAGATTTAAATTAAAAATGACAGGGATGAAATCTGGGACAGGGTCAGGGCATCAGCAGTGGCAGCAATTGAGAAGGTATTTGAATTTGACAATGCCTTTAGCATATATCTGTTGTGAGACCCTTTCTTCTTACACTGTAAATGTCTTCTCAAGGTGTCAGACTCAAGAGAGACACATGTGCATGCAGATGAAGAGGATAGAGAAGAAGAAGATGAGAACTACGTAAATTTATTGTAGCTAATTGTGATGAATGATGATAGATGACATGGATTATTATACTATTTAATTTAAAACTAAAGCTTGTGGTTATGTCATTATTTCAGAAGCCACCTGTAAATCTGAAAAAGAGGACAGCAAGTTGCTTTCCACGCAGCAGCAGCCCCCTGTCTCCACAGCCCAAAGAGTGGAACAAGAAATACAGCTTTATAGAAGCCTTCCGTCCATTCCAACCAAAGACAGTGCCAGTTTCTGGTGGTGGAAGAAGAGTGACAAATTGCCAGTGTTGTCAGCTCTAGATGAGAAGTATCTCTGTGTCCAAGCTTTCTCCACCCCTTCTGAAAGGGTGTTCTCCACTGCTGGAGATACCCTAAGTCCAGAAAGATCTCGTATCCTTCCTGAGAGGGCAAAAGTGACCATTTTTCTGCACAAAAATTGTTAATTTGCCTAAGTTGATAGTTGTGGTCTTTACAGAAGACTGCTTTTTCCTTCTTTTTTTGTATGTCAGTTGAGTTGAATTTTGTTTCAGGTAGAATATCAAAAAGGCACAAGCTCTTCCTTGACTGTTTAGTCTGTGTGTTTTTTTGTCTTGACCAATGATGAATGTGAATTCTATAGGTCCCTGGACTTTAATTTGTAGCCTAATTTTAGGTTTGTTCTTAGGTTGCTACACATAATTTGTGTATACTCTGAGTATCTGCTGTGTTCTTTTTTGCTGTGTGATATTAAAGCGAGTTAATACAAACAAACAAATTTGTACTTATTCCCTCATCCAATGAGAATCGATAAGGAATCGGATCGATAAGCAATATCGATAATGGAATCGTAATCGTTAAATTCTTCTCAATTCCCATCCCTAATTATGATCTTATTGCTTGATCTGCCTATGGCGACTCGTACTCGTCGTGGACTCGGAACGATCGAATGTAACAGAGTCAAGCCAGTGAAGTGCTGAGCAAGTATGTAAACCTCACTCCTCTGCCTCAAGGACTCTCTAGCGACAGACGCTAGAGACTGCGGTCTTTAGCCTCCTCGCTAGAGCGCCCGACTCCCATGCAGAACCGACCCGGTTCGAAGCCCGCCTGGAGCAGGTGCGGTTCGTTCCGTCACACGAACAGCAAACAATTGTATTAAAAAAAGATAGAAAAAGGTAGTCTCTGCCGCATGGGCATTGGTTCTGTGGAATAAAAAACATAGTGTGGAACTTTGTTCACTATAAATGTCAAGAAACAGATCCTGAAGAATAGTCTTATCCGCACTAAACCTAAGGTAAGGAACCCTGTTCATGTTAACCCTATGACAGGAGTGAGTCAACCTCGTGCAGATCGTGGAACCTCGAAGCCCGTGTCGTCGAGGAGGCCTTGGGCTTCCCAATGAGCCGTGTCCCGGGTCTCTGGGTCTTCGAGAACCGGACATATTGACCGGTGAATGTGGGTAAGTCTATCCGAAAAAAGCGCTCCATCTTCGGCTTGGCTCGGGCACACGTCTCCCTGCGTAACTTCTTCCAGGAAGGTCGTAGAGACTCGTGGCTGGTGTCCCTGGAAAGGTCTCGTCAAGGCCTTTCGATCAAGATGTGTTTCCCGGCTGTGGGTGCCCGGAGACCGGATATAGTATTTTTCACTTCCGCCCTACTACCGGGAGCTCTAGCTCCGGCCCCCGGGCACCTAGAGACTCGTGGTCTCGTTCGACGGGTCTCAAATAGAGGTTTCACCGTGCCGAGTTTCGTGAGGCTTTCTTTTGAAAAACCTATATTTTGTAAACATCGAAAATCTCGGACTTCCATGTCCGAACGGCATGAAGACCTCCAGAGGATTGGACTTAGAAAATATATGGCTTTAAAAAAAATGTGGAGCTTTTAAAAAATCAGCGGGCGTCCGCTGATTTTATCCGGCTTTGGTGCACCCCCTGGGCCGCTGGGTCGTGTGAGCACCGCTGATTGGTCATGGACATCCGTGTCTGAACGGCCATAATTCCTATAGACTGGTGGCTTTCAGTACTATAAGAGAAGGCATCGGATGGCTCTCCGGAGCCAATGGAAATCAGCTGCGTTTGGTTGAAACTAGCCGTCAGGTTGTGACCTGAGCGGACTAGCTGCTGCTACGGTGGCCCAGAGAACCGTAGCTGCTGGGTTCTCTGGAGCTTCTGAAAAATGAACTGCAAATGGCGGATTCAATCCGGGTTTGTGACACCCCCTGGGCCTCTGGGTCCTGTGAAGACCACTGGAAGGTCTCAGACATCCGTGTCTGAACGGCCATAATGCCTATAGACTGGTGGCTTTCAGTACTATAAGAGAAGGCATCGGGTGGCTCTCCGGAGCCAATGGAAATCAGCGGCGTTTGGTTGAAACTAGCCGTCAGGTTGTGACCTGAGCGGACTAGCTGCTGCTACGGTGGCCCAGAGAACCGTAGCTGCTGGGTTCTCTGGAGCTTCTGAAAAATGAACTGCAAATGGCGGATTCAATCCGGGTTTGTGACCCCCCCTGGGCCTCTGGGTCCTGTGAAGACCGCTGGAAGGTCTCAGACATCCGTGTCTGAACAGCCATAATACCTATGGACTGGTGGCCTTCAGTTCTATAAGAGAAGGCATCGGAAGGCTCTCCGGAGCTATTGAAAATCAGCTGTGGATGCTTCATGGCAGCTGTCAGGTGGTGACCTGGGTGGACTCGCTCCGCTGGAGACTCTGAAGAACCGGCTCTCCGGAGCTATTGAAAATCAGCTGTGGATGGTTCATGGCAGCTGTCAGGTGGTGGCCTGAGCGGACTCGCGGGCGGGCTCGCTCCGCCGTGAGACTCCGAAGAACCGGTTCTGAACGGCCATAAGTCCTATGGACTGGTGGCCTTCAGTACTATGAGAGAAGGCTTCGGGAGGCTCTCCGGAGCTAAAGAAAATCGGCTCCGACTGGTTTTCGGCAGCTGTCAGGCGGTGGCCTGGGCGGACTCGCGGACTGACTCGCTCCGCTGGAGATTCCGCAAACCTGGTCTGAATGGCCATAAGTCCTATGGACTGGTGGCCTTCAGTACTATAAGAGCGAAGAAGGTACATCGGGAGACTCTACGGAGCAACTGAAAATCAGCTGTGGATGGTTCATGGCAGCTGTCGGGTATGTGACCTGAGTGGACTCGCGTGCGGGCCGGTTCAGCCGTGAGATCCTAAGAACCAGCTCTGCGGAGCTACATAAAATCGGCTCCGTCTGGTTAACGGCAGCTGTCAGGCGGTGGCCTGATCGGACTCGCGGACTGGGTCCCGATGGAGACTCCGAAAACCTAGTCTGAATGGCCATAAGTCCTATGGACTGGTGGCCTTCAGTACTATAAGAGAAGGCATCGGAAGGCTCTCCGGAGCCAATGGAAATCAGCGGCGTTTGGTTGAAACTAGCCGTCAGGTTGTGACCTGAGCGGACTAGCTGCTGCTACGGTGGCCCAGAGAACCGTAGCTGCTGGGTTCTCTGGAGCTTCTGAAAAATGAACTGCAAACGGCGGATTCAATCCGGGTTTGTGACACCCCCTGGGCCTCTGGGTCCTGTGAAGACCGCTGGAAGGTCTCAGACATCCGTGTCTGAACGGCCATAATACCTATGGACTGGTGGCCTTCAGTACTATAAGAGAAGGCATCGGAAGGCTCTCCGGAGCTATTGAAAATCAGCTGTGGATGGTTCATGGCAGCTGTCAGGTGGTGACCTGGGTGGACTCGCTCCGCTGGAGACTCTGAAGAACCGGCTCTCCGGAGCTATTGAAAATCAGCTGTGGATGGTTCATGGCAGCTGTCGGGTACGTGACCTGGGCGGACTCTCACGCGGACTTGCTCCGCTGGAGACTCTGAAGAACCGTGTCTGAACGGCCATAAGTCCTATGGACTGGTGGCCTTCAGTACTTTGAGAGAAGGCATCGGGAGGCTCTCCGGAGCTAAGGAAAATCAGCTGTGGATGGTTCATGGCAGCTGTCAGGTGGTGGCCTGAGCGGACTCGCGGACTGACTCGCTCCGCCGTAAGACTCCGAAGAACCGGTTCTGAACGGCCATGAGAGAAGGCATCGGGAGGCTCTCCGGAGCTAAAGAAAATCAGCTGTGCATGGTTCATGGCAGCTGTCAGGTGGTAGCCTGAGCGAACTCGCGGGCGGGATCGCTCCGCCGTGAGACTCCGAAGAACCAGTTCTGAACGGCCATAAGTCCTATGGACTGGTGGCCTTCAGTACTATGAGAGAAGGCATGGGGGGCTCTCCGGAGCTAAAGAAAATCAGCTGTGGATGGTTCATGGCAGCTGTCAGGTGGTGGCCTGATCGGACTCGCGGGCGGGCTCGCTCCGCCGTGAGACTCCGAAGAACCGGTTCTGAACGGTCATAAGTCCTATGGACTGGTGGCCTTCAGTACTATGAGAGAAGGCTTCGGGAGGCTCTCCGGAGCTAAAGAAAATCGGCTCCGACTGGTTTTCGGCAGCTGTCAGGCGGTGGCCTGGGCGGACTCGTGGACTGACTCGCTCCGCTGGAGATTCCGCAAACCTGGTCTGAATGGCCATAAGTCCTATGGACTGGTGGCCTTCAGTACTATAAGAGCGAAGAAGGTACATCGGGAGACTCTACGGAGCAACTGAAAATCAGCTGTGGATGGTTCATGGCAGCTGTCGGGTATGTGACCTGAGTGGACTCGCGTGCGGGCCGGTTCAGCCGTGAGATCCTAAGAACCAGCTCTGCGGAGCTACATAAAATCGGCTCCGTCTGGTTAACGGCAGCTGTCAGGCGGTTGCCTGATCGGACTCGCGGACTGGGTCCCGATGGAGACTCCGAAAACCTAGTCTGAATGGCCATAAGTCCTATGGACTGGTGGCCTTCAGTACTATAAGAGAAGGTACATCGGGAGGCTCTGCGGAGCTAAACAAAATCAGCTGTGGATGGTTCATGGCAGCTGTCAGGTGAATGTGATCACCTGAGCGAACTTTTGGGCGGACTCGCTCCGCCGTGAGACTCCTAGAACCGTGTCTGAACTGCCATGACGTTGACCGGTGGCTATCTCAGTACACACCTCCTGGCAATATGGAAATCCACGAGCGCCAGGGGCAGGCCCCTGCCCGGTCCTTGGACCGTATGGGCAGTCAGTTCCTCCCCGCCAGCGCTCCGGCCACCAGGGGAGCCCCACGGGGCTCGCCCGAACACCCTCTTTGGGAGGCTTAGACGACCGGTCAATCGCAAAACGTCCGCAACGGAGACCGTGCGGCGGGCGGCGGCCTGAGGGGGGCAACCCACCTTGGCGCTTTCGTCTGACCCCGGCGCCGTGTAAACACAAACACAGCTCGTTTGTGTGATTCAGAGTCGACTCCCATTTTTACAAGCAAATAACTTTTTTATTTATTCACCTTCGGACTTACAACTTGGCAGACAGCTTACTTTCAAATACGGCAACATAACAGACTGCATGAAATGTCATTTTCATGATCTCATGTTAGCTACTCTTTAACTTCAAGAAATATGTTTGTTCCTCATGTCTGTGTTTAGCTAATTGATATAATGCTAACTTAGCATGTACCGTTATTTCTGGGGTGTTACAGTTTGTTTATCTGACAATTAACTTTGCATTTTGACACATTTGCCGCACGTGCACCTATATAGATATGCATGTTGTCACACTGGGAGTTTTTATGACAAGAGTTGTCATTTGCCACTGACACTGGATTAGCGTTTTATGATGCTTCCTCGTCAGACTCGTGCTCATATTACGGTAAAATCGCCGCGATCTCTAGCTACACATATAATATACATGACATCCGACCACATGTAAACCGTAAACCTGTAATGATGGTAGTGGAGTTCAAGTTGCGACAAATGATGAACGCGTTTGACAAATAACAACAGACTACAACATCTGACCGATCACATGACACAAGGTTAGAGGGTAGGCGGGGCCTAGACGGATGAATCGTGGAACAAATCATTTGAGAGTCAGTCAAGAAGTAAGGCACAAATAACTGGCTATTATTAAGAGATTATAGTGTTTTTACACATTGTATTTACATAAACTTGTTGTTGGACACTCCATAAACCAAAGTAGGGCCTAAAAAAACATATGTTAGGTGCACTTTAAAAAAGCCGTAGTGCTGAAGAAATCACCCACTTCGAATATTATCAGTCGATTGAATTGGCATTGTCAGTGGTTATCAGCTGATTCATATGGGCCAGATGGGGGCTTCTGCGCTTACTGGTATGCTCAGAAGGCTGTTATCACATCCAAATGGCTAACCACTGTTACAAATATAAGAGAAGACTCCAGATCCAGTCCAAGAGGAATCCAGCTCATCGGTGATCGAACATCTACTAGATAACGTGGTGACGTTACGCTTTATCAGCTTGATATTTTCACTCCCGCATCATATTTCACTCACTTTCAGGTAAGACCATTAAAATTATAAACTGGGCACTTAAACTGTAACTAATTTGTCAATAAGTGAAACAAATGCAGAAAATGTGTTTTAATTGGCGTGACATGAGTGTTGACATGACATAACGATATTAATGACTTAGTAGCCTACATTATACTAGTTACATGCTTTACGTTAGCATTTGCTGTCTGAAGTTTAGTATAACGCAAAATTACTCCGTAACTGTTCCATACTGTGAGACAGTTTATTGCATTGATTTTATAACGTTAAGTTATCTACTCGTTAACGCTTCACTGAAGCTAACCTTATATTATACTTGTATTGCGTGAAGTATTCAAACCCAACACGTACTTTTATAGCAAATAAAGTTCTATGGGTTTAAATGTGTATGTCTGTCTATCTAATAGAGTCACCAAATACAGTATACCTCATCTGCATCCCATCTGCATACCTTAGTCCATGTCTCCAACTGCAAACTGACCCACCCTTCAGACACTGACAGGTCTATTACACCTCAACAGGTTGAACCTGATGATGTGGTACCGAGCTGCAGCCCATGTTCTGAGACTGCGTACAGTAAGGCAAAGAAGAGATAGCTTCATGCCTGGGATGCAGTCAAGGATGACATGCTTATGGTGGCATTTGAAGGTTCAGCACCAATCCCTACCCAGTGTGTTGTCTGCCAAGAACATGGAGATTATAGGTGTCGAGGGCAGCACCACTGCAGTATTTTGTGAGGCTTGTCTGAAAAGGACTCACAGAAATTCACGGCACTTTCCTGATAAGTGGAATGTAAGAATAACAGCATGCAGTCATACAGACAATAAACTGAAAGTTATTCATTCCTGTAGCTCAGTGGTAAGAGCATTGCTTTAACAACGCAAGGTTGTGGGTTCGATCCCAGTGGATTGCAAATACCTATGTAAAATGTATGGGATAAAGCAATGTAAGTCGCTTTGGATAAAAGCATCTGCCAAATGCCTGAATGCAAATGTAAATGTCATTAGATTCTTCTAATTGTTTTTGAACTATGAAGTAATAACTGTTAGTGTCTCGAGTTTATTGTTTTAAAAACTTTGTAAGAGCTATGATCCTTTCTTACAGAATGCTTCCTATGAACCATCCACCCTGAGGTTATTCCTATAATTACCTGAAGGGCATGGCACCCATGCATTCTACACAAAGGACATGAAGGTCATTGTCAGCACAGGTTTGTCATTTTACATTGAAAAATCTTTATAAATTATGTTTTCTTAAAAGGTTAAGGAATCAAATCCGTTTAAATGTGAAGTAAGGATTTCCTATAAGGAATTCATCAAAATTTGTCAAAATATCCAATAATTATAGTAACAATATTTATAAAATGGTCAGTTCTGGTCCTTAATTCTGATTGGCTGACCCAAATTATAAACTGTTATAAAGTACCCCGATTTATACAAGCTGACTGCATTACATAGCCTTAATAACACTTCATTAACTTTATTTTATAAAACCTTGCTACACATGTGGAAAAACCTTTTTATAAAAGCATTAAGCCTGCAAAGCAGAGGGTTACAGTGCGTTTTATAACAGCAAAGGGGGTTTTAATATCGTTTAGCGTCGTGCCAAAACGCCCTTAGCTATTATGAAACTCACTGTAACTCACTGCTTCGCGGACTTATTGCTTTATTAAGTTATTAGTGACACACTCAAGTGATCTTGTCACGGAACAGAAAGACTCAGATGCAGGATCGAGCAAAAAGAGGATTTAATGTAAACACATAACAAAAGGATAACAAAAAGCAGAGCACTCCGAGTGTCTGCGTTCGCTGGACAGTAGACCGAGAGTAACGCCGAAGGACATCCGACCAGAAACTCTCAAGGTAATCTCACTGTCCGGAAGGATCAAAAGTTATTTCCTCGCCTGATAGCCCTGGACAGAAAAATAGTGTGTAATACTCCTTCAACTTGTTAGAAATAACACACAATAGTCCAGCGGCAAAAATACAGACACCATACGCACTGTACACAAGATATACCCACACAGACCAAACACAAAGACAGGTTTAAATAGAAAGACGGTAAATAGTAACAGGTGTGGGCTGAATGGGTCCGGGGAGCAGCAATCAGCTAATGGCTGCCCAGCTGAGTGAAATCAAAAGAACAGGCATAGAGCGTGACAGATCTGAGCCCGTATCCCTAAAGAATTTTTGTGCAAAAAGTGGCTCCTAGCGGCCAAATTCATGACGTTTTCTTAGAATTCCCCTAAAAGTGACACTAAAATCCCAGTTAATATAAAAGCTATTCCTCAAGATTCCTAGCGCTTAAAAGGGCTCCTAAGGCGAGATCTGCTAAGAGCAGGGAAGAGGACTTTTAGTGGCTTAGGAGTTCCCCTACACAGCTGCACAAAATGGCCAACAGAGGAGTTAGGAGAGATGTCTTGCAAACACTGGATGACAGAGAATTATTGAGACGCTACAGATTGGATCGTGCAGGAATCATGTTTGTGGTGGACCTCCTTAGAGATGAAATTACTTCACCAACTCGACGCCACAACGCTATTACACCGGAGAAGAAAGTAATCACAACCCTGAGGTATTTGGCAACAGGGAAAATGCAACAATGCAGCAGTGATGACTTGGGTCAGTCCCAATCCTCCGTCAGCAGAGTCATCACCCAAACACTGACAGCTTTGTCACAACCTAATATTGTGACACAATTTGTTTCATTCCCGCTGGATGCCCGCACTTTACACACACATAAAAGGGCATTTATGGACATTGCAGGATTCCCTGGCGTTGTGGGTGTAATTGATGGAACACATGTGAGAATAATTGCGCAATCAGAGGACGAGGCAGTCTTTGTTAACAGGAAGAATTTCCACAGCATCAATGTGCAAATAGTGTTCAATGCGGCCTGTAAGATTTTGGACATTGTGGCTAAATGGCCAGGCTCCACACATGATGCGAGAATACTCTCTGAGAGTGGCATCAGACAGCTTTTTGAGAGACGCTATGTGCCAGCTAATTACTACTTGTTAGGGGACAGTGGCTACCCATGCAAACCATGGCTCCTTACGCCTTACCTCCAGCCACGCCAAGGGCCCCAATTAAACTATAACAGGTAAGCCAAACAATACAAAAATCATGGAAATGAAATGCAAGCAATATGTTAGAGCATCCAAGTAGTGCAATATTTCCATAAAATAATTAAAGGTCTGTATTCTATTGTAGGGCCCACAAGACAACAAGACAGTGGTGGAGCGTGGCGTAGGCCAGCTTTAGAGGCGCTTTCATGTTCTCCACGGAGAGGTGCGGCTGAGGCCTGAAAAAGTCAGCAAAGTCATCATAGCCTGTGCAATATTACACAATATTTGCAAGGTTAGACAAATTGCAGAACCTCTGGAGGATGGCGATGAGGATGAGGATGAAGACAACGATGAGGATGGTGGTGAAGAAGATATTCACATTCCACAGGGGAACCTAGCCCAGAGTGGACTGCCTTACAGGGCAAACTTCACAAATTTACATTTCAGGCAAGCTGTAGCCCCATGTCATTTGAGAACTTGTGATGGTATTAAGAACTACCACAGTTTTACTGCACATCACCTGCAATTGTTAAATGCAAGACACAGAACACAATCTGTAAATGGTGTTCAATTTTAAGGCGGTAGTATTCCTCCTGAAGGGAAAGGACTTTTTTTTGTTGTTCAAACACATCAATTGTGAGTTGCAATCTTCTCTCCTGCAGGGATGCTGACGGAGCAGGTGCTTCGGATGGGAATGGTGTTTGATCCGCCGGACTATCCTGAGTAGCCAGCTGCAGATGGTTCAGGCGGCAATCTTGTCGGCAAACTTGATGGGCCCGGTTCTTGTGATGTCTCCATGCTACAGAAATTCATAGGCCTAGTGTATTTATTGTTTTGATTAAATTAATTTAATACAATGAGCATGGATAACACATGAAATGGCTTCTGCAATGAATAAACACTGTTGATATGAATAACCCTGTGTCCTACCTTTGCTGCATTTCAAGGGCCTGCATCATTGACGTGTCAATGCCTGTTGGCAGCCCGGTGACACTGACCTCAGAGTGTCCCAGGACTTGAAAGACAGTGTCGGCCACCTGGGACAGCCGCTTTGCAGGTGGTCCACCCCCTAGAAAGAAACAGTCAATGAACACAGTACTTAGGCATGTAAATTAACTTTGCCAGCAGGAGCAAGTTGCCAGATTATGTGGTAGGCTATAGTATTTTGCTCACCTGTGAGTGAGGATTCCCGCTTGTGTGCTGAAATCTCATCTTTTGCTTTGGACTGCAGCACATACCACCTTTTCTTACCTTTATGTCCGTTCACCAACTGGGCCAGCAACAAACCTTGCTCCTCAGTCCAGTTTGGCTTGCGATTCCTTCTTTTCTCCATTTTCCATGTTTGTAGGATATTTGTTAACAAGCCTTCATAAATAGACCAGCCAGCAATCACAGACATTGATAAAAGCTGAGCCGTGTTACCCTCGTTAAGACCACACTGAGTTGTAACGTTGTAATTTCTACTTCATTACGGACAGCCCCTTGAGATAGGCCATCTTGTTTTCAATGGGGTCCATATGGGAGTGAAAGTACAAAATATGCCAGCTAGGATATTAATCAGAGCAAACAAGACACGAATCATTATTTGAACGGGGTGTAATGAGCTTAAGTTTTCACATATTTTAGATTCTAATGTTAGGCTATAACCCCTACAGCTTACTATTCATTTTCCAGATATTTTCTTGAAAGTGAAATATTATTTACAATTAGAGTCTGCATAAGATTAGAGTGTATAATTATGTTTATTGATTTGAGGGTACATCCTTTGCTCATTATCACCAAAAGATCATTTTCATCAAACTTGTAGGATCAATCAATCACAGCTTTTGAAATGATGACTCATACCTAGCAACGGGGTCAACCACACCTCCTCACTAAGATAGGATTTCCCATACATTCCTTGCTCAGAGTTCACTGAAAATGTTCTGGAATCACTTCTTACCTAAAACTCCTGGCAAGGAATTTTTAGGTTAAGTTAGGAGCTCTCTGAGAGGATTCTCAGAATCTTTAGGGATACGGGCCCTGGTCTATACTGATAAGGTCTCTATAGTAGTACTTGGTTATGCTTTTATTTAACTTTTTTTATTTTGCAGGACGTCTCTGCACCGTCACAGTCAATATGTGTGCGTGTGAACCAGAAACGTGCACTGTGCTAAGGTATGGGCTCATAAGGTATTCTCTGTCCCTCTGCTAGACCTTTTTGTTTGTCTGTTGCTGGAGTCTCAGGTTTCTGTTGAGGGTTTTTGCAACACCCTGCGCTGTAAAAATAACCTTACACTTGCAGAGGTAAGCCAGTTTGCAGAGGTCAGTTTGAAGTCCTGTCTATAAAGTGAACATTTCTGTTACTTTCATGGAAAATCGCTGAGTCCATATAGACGAAGCATCTTTGATTTACAGTTGCTTGCAAACATATTCTTGCTATTTTTCTATAAATAACAACTTCTTAGTGAACCACAGTCTACAGATGTGAGTATGTGATACAGTAATGTTTTCACTGACTCCTGCTTATATTGTAGGTTAACGGACTTTACAGAGCCCTGGTGGGAGAATCCATATCTCATTTTAGGCATCACCGCTTCCGAAAAATAAGTTTGGTAGATGTTTGCCCACAATTAGGTGATGGGACCACATGTCCATTATGTCCAAAGGTTGGTTCTAGCTCCAGCGTGGTACTTGTTTGATTATCCATATTTGCATTCTCCATGACCTGATGGCATTGAATTTATGTGATAGAGATGTGATAGTGACATTGGATGCCAACTTTGGCCTTGTGAGGAAGCAAAGCTCAGGGACAAGTGCAGTTGAGCCATTACATGGAACCTGCATGTTTGTTAGTGAAAAGGATGTAGAGGAATACCTGCTATCACATCTTGACAGCTCAAAGCCTCACGAGGTTAGACATACAGTATATCTGAATAAAGCAGGGGATGAGAAGGAGAATAAGATGGAGAGAAGCACACAACAGGGTTGTAGACTAACAGATTGTAAAAATGAAACATTGTGTCTCAGTCCAGACCTGGTGCAGGTTAGCAGTTTTAGGCGGGAAATTGCACACTGCTAAATTAAGAAACCACATACCTATCTATCAACCCTATTTTTTTATGTATTATACTTTGAAACAATCACGTGATGGTAACTCTTTATTAAATCGACAGTGAATGGTTTGTGTTCAAAATAAACAAAAAAGTGACAAGAAACAAATAACTTAAACAACATTTCCTGATGCTCAAGAAGTCAACACCATACAGTATACCGTGGAAAAGTCTTAACCAACTAAATGATTCAATCCAGTTTTTTATATTTTGCTGTAGTGTGTCTGTAGGAAATGTAAGTCTACATCCCCTAGCATTCCTTTTGTTATTATTTGTGAAAATCCAGCGACGTTTCTGTATGTACAGGGAGTCTGACAACAATGATCCACACAGAAATGTTGTCTTGGTCTCATTTCTCTCCTTCCTAATGTAATAATATCTGTCTAGATGATGACGACTAAATCCAGAAGACACCTCCAAGACACTTGAAGAAACCGACCTGCAAAGCTGAATCTTGGACAAAAGCGGATTTAAACGCATAGGTGAGATTGATTTGATTTAGTTAATAGAAGGTAATTGATAAATAAAATTGATTTATGACATTTTTATTATTGATCATCCCCACTTAACATATAACAGAAAAAAGTGCCCAAAACTTCATTGTACTGTATGTTTGCAGGGGCTCCTTCAAGTGTCTTTGAGACATTGCCACAGGTCTTCTGGGTTTAGTCTGTCTCATTCTTTCATCCTTCTTAATGTAATAAACAGACCAGATGATGACAAGACCACATCTCTGTGTGGAGCATATCTATTGTTGTCAGACTCCCTGTACACATACAAAAATCTCACTGGATTATCACAAGTAATGACAAAAGGATTGCTTGAAATGTAAACTTAAATTTCCTAAGGACACTACAGCAAAATATAAATAACTTGCTTAAAACATTTTGTTGGTATGAAAATTCTCTAATGTGCTTAAGACTTTTGCCTTTTTTTTGTGACAGCACAGACAATGAACAAGCTGTTTGAATAAACAAATCAATAAACATCACAAAATAAACTGCTAAAGTCCCAATAACAACAGGAAATATAAAAGCAAATAAAAGCAAGGCTGTTCATCTGCATAATATGTTCATGGTACATGCTGGGAACCACAGATGAGTTTTGTTTTATGGTACCCAGCATGCATTGTGGCATAAAGTTTTTCATTTGTCTTGAACCATTGTTAAGAAGTGTTCATTGATTCTTGGTGTCATTTAGTCTAAAGGATGCAGTAGTCTAAATTGTATATGTGCATAATGTGAAAAAATCATTTGGAATATGCTCTCCACAACACAGCTGAACTTTAAGCCATAGTTTTACTGGGTTTATATAATAAAAACAAAATAAAACATCACATACATTATAAGATAGCAAAAATGGATAGGATCATGGAATGAGGCTACCACATTATATGATGATTACACTATCATCCATAGTTAGACCAAGACCAAAGACCAAGACCAAATTAGACCAAGATGGCGGCGCGTGAACATCGCGAGGCTCAGCGTCTCTCCAGTTTTAGCAATTATATAGTGTTTTTCTTGCTCATCACGGGCCTGTTCGTTAAGAACAGTTGTGCATTTACAACGTACACCCGGCATGAGCTTTTGGATATCGGTTTGCGCATTCCCGGTAGTTATATCAACAACATTCAACTCGTCCCTGAGATCGCCAAAACACCCGATGCTACGCACCCCACACGGCCGGGCGGAAGTGCTCGCCGGCGGCGTCGAGATCGTAAACAGAGGCGGGGAAAACGCGGAGGGCTAAGAGCTAAGCTACAGCTAACACCACACCGGCTCTCTTTACCCAGCATTTTCCTTGCTAATGTACGATCAATAGTGAACAAAATGGATGAGATTCGACTCCGCATCATCAACAACAAAAAACTTTTGAACTGCAATGTCATAATCTTCACGGAAACATGGCTACACAGCGGCATACCGGACAACGCTATTGAGTTAGCGGGCTACAACACACACCGCGCGGATAGAACGGCAGAGGAAACCGGTAAGACAAGAGGAGGTGGATTGTGCATTTATGTCAATAAAGCTTGGTGCACAAACTCTGTTATTGTCAGGAGACACTGCTCGGCTAACCTTGAGTTTCTCATGGTTAAATGTAGACCGTTTTATCTGCCACGGGAATTAACTTCAACCATTATAACGGCAGCTTATATTCCACCGGATGCTGATGCCAAGCTTGCTATGAAAGAACTTCATGCAGCCATCAGTAAACAACAGACTGCTCACCCGGAGGCTGCATTTATTGTTGCGGGAGATTTTAATCACTCTAACTTAAAGACAGTGCTCCCTAAATTTCATCAGCATGTTTCCTGCCACACAAGAGGAAACAAAACTTTAGACCATGTCTATACAAACATGGCTGAAGCTTACGCCGCGACACCCCTCCCCCACCTGGGTCAATCTGATCACCTTTCTTTGTTCCTCACCCCCAAGTATTCACCTCTCATTAATCGTGTGAAGCCATCAGTGAAGACCATCAAGGTGTGGCCTGCGGGTGCAGACTTCACACTCCAGGAAAGGTTTCTACACACAGACTGGAGTATGTTTGCCTCTCAGGCCACCAGTGGCTCTCACACGGATATAGACAGCTACACCTCCTCTGTATTGGACTACATCAATACCACCATTGATAGTGTCACAACTCAAAAGCAGATCACCATATACCCTAATCAGAAGCCATGGATGAACAAGGAAGTGCGCCTCCTGTTGAAAGCACGCAACACCGCCTTCAGATCAGGTGATGCACAGGCCTATAGTACTTCCAGGGCAAATCTCAAGAGGGGCATCAAAAAGGCCAAGCACTGCTACAAGTTGAAGCTAGAGGAGCATTTTACCAATTCTGACCCTCGACGCATGTGGCAGGGCATCCAGGCCATAAGTGACTACAAACCCAACCACTCCATCCCCATAACCACAGATGCTGCCTTTCTGAACGAGCTTAATGACTTTTATGCACGCTTTGAGAGAGACAATAAGGAACCCGCCACCAGGCTCACACCTTCCACCGACCACCCAATCATCACACTAAACTCCACAGATGTTTACACTGCACTAAGCCGGATAAACGCGCGCAAGGCTGCTGGCCCTGATGGCATCCCTGGTCGCGTACTCAGGGCATGTGCGGAGCAGCTCGCTGGGGTCTTCACGGACATCTTCAACCTGTCCCTCGCCCAAGCAGTGGTTCCAGCATGTTTCAAATCCACCTCCATTGTGCCCATTCCAAAACATTCCAGCCCGACATGCCTGAACGACTTTGCCCTGTAGCACTCACACCCATTGTTATGAAGTGCTTTGAGCGACTGGTCCTGTCACACCTAAAAGACTCTTTACCATCCACACTGGATCCATACCAATTTGCCTACCGTAGCAATAGGAGCACAGATGATGCAGTGTCCATGGCGCTGCACTCCGTGCTCACACATCTGGACAATAAGGACACTTATGCACGCATGCTGTTTGTAGACTTCAGCTCTGCATTCAATACCGTAATCCCTTCCAAGCTAATCATCAAACTTGGAAACCTAGGCATTAACAATTCAACCTGCAACTGGATTATGGATTTCCTGACGAACAGGCCTCGGCTTGTTAGGTTAGGCAACATCTGCTCCACCACAACCACCCTCAACACTGGTGTACCACAGGGCTGCGTACTGAGCCCCTTTCTCTACTCCCTTTTCACACTCGACTGCAGGCCTGTGAATGGATCTAACTCCCTCATCAAGTTTGCAGACGACACAACAGTGATTGGTCTCATCAGCAACAACGATGAGACTGCTTACAGGGAGGAGATACGGCACCTGGCCACATGGTGCTCAAACAACAACCTGCTCCTTAACACCTCAAAGACAAAGGAGATCATCGTGGACTTCAGGAAGGCGAAAGGAGGCACACACGACCCCATCCACATTAACGGGACGGCTGTTGAACGTGTTTCCAGTTTTAAGTTCCTGGGGACCCACATTTCGGCGGACCTGTCCTGGACCACCAACACCTCATGCCTGGTCAAGAAGGCTCACCAGCGTCTCTTCTTTCTGAGGACAATGAAGAAGAACCAACTGTCTTCAACTATCCTGGTGAACTTCTATCGCTGCACGATGGAGAGCATCCTGACCAACTGTGTCACAGTCTGGTACGGGAACTGTTCTGTTGCTGAGCGCAAGGCACTGCAGCGGGTGGTGAAAACAGCCCAGCGCATCACAGGAAGTACACTCCCTTCCATTGAGGATATCCAGAAGAAACGCTGTCTGCGTCGAGCTCGCAGCATTCTCAAGGACTCCTCTCACCCCGCTCATAGACTGTTTACTCTCCTGCCTTCCGGTAGGCGCTTCAGGTGCCTCCGGACAAGAACCAGCAGACTAGGAAACAGCTTTTTTCCCAGAGCTGTTTCATTATTGAACTCTGCCCCCCCACTGATTTCACTACCTCTCATAACTTCAAGTTAATGCTGCTATTACAATGTTTACATTGCACTACAGGGCTGCCATGCATGACGGAACTGTACACACCAGTACTTCATGTATCTGCTCTACCGGACTGTTTACACGCATCATTTGCACTCTATACTGCTCACTTGCACACCAGAATATTACACTGAATGCTCATTTGCACTAATGGACTACTAACTGCATTAACTCATCTACTGCACTGTAACCTTAATAACTGCATTAACTCATCTACTGCACTGTAACTTCAATAACTGCACTAACTCACCTCCTGCACTGTAACTCATCTATTACATTATTGCATCTATCGCATAACTAACTGCATCTACTCATCTATTGCACTATAACTTCAATAACTGCACTAACTTATCTACTGCACTGTAACTGTATATCTGCATCTACTCATGTATTGCACCGTACCTTTAATAACCACATTAACTCATCTACTGCACTGTAACTTTAATAGCTAATGTCTGTAACTAATGCACACTCAAGTCACTTGCACTATTGTATAGTCTATATTGTTATCTGTTCATAACCTCCTGTACATTAATGTTCACAATATATAGCCTTCTGTCTATATTGTTCATGGTACATACCGATTGTCATATTTTCATAGTACATGCCCATCGTAAATTATTTTCCTAATATTGTATTCTGTATTTATTCACACTGTATATCCTGCACTTGCTAATTGCACTTCTGGTTAGACCTAAACTACATTTCGTTACACTGTACTTGTATATGTGTAATGACAATAAAGTTGAATCTAATCTAATCTAAAAAAGTTAACACACATTTCTTGGTGTAACTAATGTGCCTAATAAACAGAGATGTGTGTGGCAGAAAAAAGTGTTTGTTGACATGTTTATTCCTCCTCTGCATGGTGAGATTTTGACAGATTGAATGTTTACCAGATATGTTGCAGTTGACTATTAGTCAGTTGTGGTTGTTTATTTTCTGTTCCTGTTCAAGTTTTCATCAGTGATTGTGTCTGTTATCTCATTAACACAACACTGCATAACTTTTACTCTTCCTACTTTGCGTACATATTAACACTTTGCAATGTTTTTTACTTTGCACAGAACACATGGTTAGGTTATATTAAGCCAAATGTGGAGTTGTTGTTACCCAACCGTGAGAACAAGCCAACATTTGGGTTGAAATAACCCAACCATGTGTTCAGTCCAATATTGACCCAGCCATGGGTTAAAAACACATCAGCATTTTATAGAAGGGGATTTATTTTAACAGTGATAAACAGTAAATATAAACTCTACACAAAACAAGTTCATTTCCCTTCAGATACAACTGTATGTTCTTTGTGCTTATTTAGAAAAGTTATGTTCAATCAAAACTGATCAGGATATATTGTATATTGATGTTGAATTAAATATTACTTTTTGTGTTTTTAATATTCAGAAAGATTTGTAAGTATTTGCCAAAGGTTCTGTTATCTGGGTTTTTGTGGATTACGATTATGCAAAAGAGTAAAGACTGTGGTTATGCAAAGGCTGGGCTGCATATTGTTGATACTTTGCTGGATTTTGTTTGATTTAAATATTTGTGTATCTGCTCTTGCTAATGCAGCCATAATCACTTGCTGTACTACAGAAAGTGAAGTTTCTTTTTAAGTTATTACACATTGTCAGTGAATAATAATACATTATGTGATCATTTACTCACACTCTTATCATTTGAAACCTGTATGACGTTCTTTCTTGTACAGAACACAAAAGAAGATATTTTGAAGGATTCCAGTGTGTGGGCACAAAACCAATGTCAAGTCACTGAATAATGGTTACCAACATTCTTCAAAATAGCAAACTTTATTTGTGTTCTGTAGAAAAAGTCATACAGGTTTGAAATGATAAGAGGGTGAGTAAATGAATGAGAATTTCAGCAAGCGATGTATTATTGACAGGAGGGTGAGTTGGCCTAGTATTTGAAGTTTAATGTTATATTAAGAATTATTATTAGTGGACCATATCAAATAAGTTCAGGGCTGTGTTTCCCGATAACATTTTCTTTTAACGCACTACGAAGACTCTAAAGGTACAGCTTAACTACAGGTATACCTTCTCTAGTTGTGTTCCCCGATCTAGAAGGTGACTTATGTTACCAGGTGCAGTCTATGGCTGTGTTGCTGAATCTACAATCTTTTTTTACTCTATACAGGGACTGCTTTACTGCGTTATGTGAGATAGCAGCATTCTTTATAAAAGAAGCATTTTAGAATAAGTTAAAGTTGCATTTATTAGGACTCATAGGATGAAAATAAACCAAATTACAACCTAAATCCAGACATGTTTTTATTAAATTGTAAAATGAGTGTGCGAAACCTAAATCTCATGCGCAAATGTATCAACCGGCTACACTAACTGGCAGTGAGGTGATTTATATCACAGGTTCTCAAACTTTGGGTCATAAGGAGAGTCACGCAAAGCCACTTGATGTGCATTAAAAAAGTTCATCCAGCAGCCAAAAATGATCCTTTGTTTATTGTGCTTGGACACTGGATGATTTTCTCAGATTAAACAGTGATAAATTTGATCTAAGAGCGCTCCAGACCAACCGTATGAACCATCTTGTTTCGTTTGTCCTTGTGGGAAAGTTCAGTGTCCAGCAGCTGGAGTTCTTCCACTGTCTGACACGGTCCATTATCAAGAAGGTCTCCTCCATCCTCTGCCACCGTCACAGAAGCCAGCAATTGTCGCTGCATGGCCAGGATTTCTTGTTGGTTTTCACAATGTCTTGTAACTTTTGCAAGACTTTTGTGCGATAGTCTGTAAAGCATTTAGAACAATATTGAATATGCTTTATTTTAATCTGGAAAATGAATAAACTGACGTACTCTTTGTTGCTGCTTCAGATGAAGACTGGGGCTCTTCTAAAAGGAGCTGTTCGGCAACTGTTGCAAAATAAAGCAATAAGCCCCAAGAAGCAGTGGGTTACTGGTTTTTATAACGGCTTAGAACCAGGATCAAAATCAAGTACCAGAACTGACCCTTTTATAAAAATATTTTTAAGTTTGATAAGTATTAAAAGTAATTAATTATTTATAAAGATACACTCATTTAAATAGTCAATATATACATTAATGCCATCACATTTTGCACAACGTTGAAGATTGTAAGACACACTTTGCTGTGGGGACTTCTGCAGAGATTCTTCTGCTGTAGAGAAAATAACGAAATAAACTATTAAATGGTGCTTTCCTGATAAAGTTTCAGGTTATGAAAATTAAACAAGAAAAAAATATGCTTAGAATTTACAGAACAACCACTTGAAATGTCATTGTTGTCTGTTAGAAGTAAAATGCAAGAGAGAAAAAGAGAGTCATATACTGCATGTCTAGTACTAATACTTAAAAACATATTTTTATATTGTACAAACCCATGTCCAGAGGAGTCTTGGGCAAGGGTGTGTCTGTAAATAAAAAACTGAAAGAACATCAAGACTGGATAACAGTTATGTATTATATTTAATGCCACCAACTTACATTTAGGTGGAACAGGTTTATAGATACTTTTAGCTGACTTCTTGTTTGATAAAACTCTGCCATCATGTGAAAATAAGATCAAATTGTGTTTAAAATAAAGCTTAGAGCAGGTCTAGTCAACTCTGCTCCTGGAGGGCCGGTCTCCTGCGGAGTTTAGTTCCAACATGTATCAAATACAACTAATCAAGCTGATCTAAGTATTCAGGACTATGTGAAAATGATGAACAGGTGTGTTGGATAAGTGTTGGAACTAAACTATGCAGAATACATGCTCTCCACGATTGGGACCGACTAGCTCTTGCATAGAGTTCACAAAACAGTTCAAATTGTATCTTAAATCTAATCATGTCAAATCTAAATATCTGAAACAAAGTAGCAAAATACAATTTGTCCAACGAAACTTGTCTGTATGAGACAATGACAATCTTTTATTTTTAATCAAACAAATCACAATTGGTTGAAGGTTTTATTTTAGGGTTATTGAGGTGCCCAAAATGTCACAACTTAAATTTTGTTCATTAATTTGTTTTCTCAGAAAGATCTCAGAATAAATGAATAGAGCTTTATGTGAATATATGCTTCAGGGAAAAAATATATTTAAATAGCATTTAGTAAACTAGAGAACGAGTGACTTGTTTCAAACGGTTTATAGTTTTAAGAAATGTTTCAGTCTTTTGAAGAGTTGGAATAATGGTTTAGGGAGTGATTTGAATTGTTCAGACTTGAGGAGGAAGCTTTTTCTGACAGAAATCTCTTTGGCTTCTTCTGTGCCCTCTTTTTAGTTCTTGTGCTGTCCTCTGTTTCAATATTTGAAGTTTCCACAACACGGGACATTTTTCGACAGCTTTGCTGAATGAGCCTGAAAAAATGTTGTGTCCAATATACCTTTTTAGCAATGCTCTTGACATTTAGTTTAAAAACGTTCATTAAAATATGAGCAGGGATATTTTTTTAACCTATAGATGCAGAAAATCTTGCTTTATGTATGTATGAAAAGTGCATAGTGTTTAGATGGTATTTTATGGATACAATATGAAATTCCTCCATCCACCTTGAATGTCAATCCCTTGATCTCTCCCTGTATTTCCTCATTCCCATTCCTAGCACTGGATTATTTATATATCCTACAATGGAATTACGCTACCTGTTTTCAGCCAAATTGTTTTTAACTGTAACCTCCTCCAATTGATCCTGTCAGGCAAACTGCAGCTTTTCACAAGCTGCCGCACATTGGAAGAGTCCAATAGGAGAATATTTTTCCCTGAAAAAAGTAAATATAAAACACTGTAAATATATGCATATGCTGTAAATTAAGTAAACACTAAAAAAAATATTGACTGAAACAAAAACAAACCTCTTTACCAGGACTATGAGGTTGGGACAATTTCGACCGAATTGTCGTCTGAAAATTCCACCACTGCATATTGTTTTGTGACAATCTGTTACAATGAAATTGGATTTCTCTGAGGATCAGTAGGCAGTGATTAAACAAAACGCTAATACAAAACTATAAAGAACAAAAACTGGTAATGATGATCTGGGTATTGCATAGTATGAAAAGTGACCAATGGTTCATGGCCTCCACGTAGTGCATTAAAACTCTTTAACTCACGAATAGTCTTGGATCATCCCTTACATGTTATGGGCTATATGTAAACATCTGTTATGCGAAATAAGTGAAAGTTATGTGAAAAGTTAAGGGAACGTAAACAAAATATTCTGGTGCTGTATACATTTTTTCATTCATAATTTTGGGCTTAATATTTAGTAACTGTTTTTTGAAAGCAATAACATACTTGAGGCTTGTGCTTTATCGTAAATAAGTTACTTATTCACACTTCACATGTTTCTTGTTAATTATCCTCTGTTTGTTCCCTATAAAGAGTCCTTTGTTTCATTGTCCTGTGCTCGTGCATTGTACTTGTACCTGTTTTACTTGTACTTGTACCTCGTTGTTTGTATGAAGTTCTTATTACCTTGTTCCTGTTCCCTCGTGTATAGTAAGTGTCAGTTTAGTGTTTGTCTCAAGTGTTTGTTTTCTTAGTTTAGATTTAAGTCAGTGTCCTAGTTCTTGTTAAAGTTTATACATTATCCTATCCTGTTTTCCCCCTTGTGGGTTTTTGTTTTGCCTTTTGTTGTAGTGTTCTTTGTTAATAAATACCCCTGTTAAAACCCCTTCACCTCCTGTCTGCCTTGCAATTGGGTTCTTGCCACGAGATCCGTGATACAGGGATTGTACAGTCATCCGGTTATTTTTAAAAATAAAATCCTTCAGTGTGATACAAGCCTGATGACACTGTCAGAGTTTATTGTGCGATAACAAATTCCGGACTGTACCAGAATGTTTATCTTATTTGAATAACCTTAATATTTGTCCTTGCTGTCCATGATGTCCTTAGATGAGACTTCCTGTGCTCAGTGTTCATGCAGGATTGCCAAGAAAATCAACTCCTGGCCTTTTTCTATCATTATGGCAATTCTTGTGTTCTGGTATGAGCTTCATCACTGAATGCACTGGACTTTTAAACATCCAAGTGTTCTTGAGTCTAGTGGATCTCTGAAAAGTGGTTCAGATCTTTCAAAACATCTGCACATCAGCAACAGTGTACCTGAATCATTACATTTACATTTAGTCATTTAGCAGACGCTTTTATCCAAAGCGACTTACAAAGAGTTAGGGAGCAATAAGCAATATGTCATACAGGAGCCATAATACATTAGGTGCCAATATAAAGTTACTAGTATCAACAAAAGCTAGACCACTACCTGTTCGTCTGTCAGGTATTCACACAAGAGTTGGGTTTTGAGTAGTTTTTTTAATGTTGTGAGAGATGTGGTTGACCGGACAGAGTTAGGAAGAATGTTCCACCAGGAAGGAGTTGTGAAGTGGAATGAGCGGGAAAGCGATTTACTGTCCTTATGAGAAGGCAATACAAGACGCAGCTGGTTTGCTGAACGCAGGGATCTTGATGGGGTGTAGGGTTGCAGGAGGGTGTGAAAGTTACCCGGTGCAGATCCAGTGAAAGTCCTGTAGGCAAGCACAGGGGTGCCGCCAGAAATTCTGGGCCCTATGGAAACCAAAATTTCTGGGCCCCCTACATTTTTTACAGATAAAATGTAACCCAATAAACATGCCCTGTATACTTGAAAAAAAGATACTTAGCACATTGCATAGTTAAAATGTCTAAAGATGAGTACAAAGCCTACAAAAACAAGAAAAAAATATAGAAATATGTACTTGTTTACATAAAAGGGAGAACATTTATTATCTCAATTGCAATATTATATGAAACATATAACTATACACACAAGAAAAAAATTTGACAATCCAAAACATGATTAGTTTTTTACTACCTTGGTAGCTGACCCTGTTCACCTTACCTGACACTGAGAGGACTGGGTAGGAGGACGAGGTGCAGACAATAAAGCTGACTCTGCATCTGTATAAGTCACACACACACGCACGCACACACACACCATATTATTTGTATTGGCCTATTCAGTTTCTATCAGCTCCGCTTGCTGTCCAAAATCAAACATTTTCTCACACCTAAAACTCTAGAAATGGCTGTCCACGCTTTTGTTGCGTCTCGTTTAGATTACTGCAATTCAATATACTGCGGTATATCTAAGCGTCAAATTGCACGTCTTCAGTTAGTTCAAAATGCTGCGGCCAGACTCCTTTTAAAGTGTCGTAAACATGAACACATTAACCCAGTTCTCAAATCCCTACACAACATAGCCCCTGTCTACCTCTCTGAACTTCTTCATCTAAACATCCCATCCAGAAGCCTACAATCCTGTGACCGGACATTGTTGGTAGTCCCGCGAGTTAGGCTTAAACGTCGAGGTGAACGTGCTTTTGCAGTGGCAGGGCCTCGACTCTGGAATGCCCTCCTCTAGAGATTAGAACGGCCCCTTCTCTGTCTGTTTTTAAGTCTCGGCTAAAAACATATCTATTTTCCTTAGTGTATTGACTACTGGGATTTGGCCATTTAAAGTTTTTAATTCAGGTTGTTTTAAGCTGTTGACTACAATGATATAGCCAATGGGGTTGTGTTTAATTTGTGCATGGTCTGTTTTTGTATATGTATAATAAATGTTTTCTCCTGTAAAGCACTTTGGTCAGCCTGATGGCTGTTGTAAATGTGCTACACAAATAAAATGAACTTGAACTTAGTTTTCTTATTATGAAAAATGTAAATATCTATTTTGTAAACTCTGTATGGCCAATGGTTACTACAGACACGTTTTATTAAATTTTATATAATTTTTTTCTGGGGCATTTTATTCATGTTAAGAACGTCAAGTTTGACAGCATCGATCGTAGCAGCAGCACTGCTACTTCACAGAACACGCGGCACGGCAAACTAATTTTGTAATTTTTGAAGCGTGTAGATTACTTTTTGTTTTGCAAAGTTATCATCATGTGGCTAAAACAGTAGATTAGACGTTTTTAGAGGCTTCAATCTTCGCGCAGTTTCGCGCTCAGGCTCACCGTGTTCGGCTGAGGGGATGGGGGACGTGGGTGTGCAGCAGCCGCTGAATCTGTGTCTACGAGACATGATAACGTCCCGGAGACAGCAGAGATGTTATTATTGTTGGATGCAATCATAAATCAGTAATTATTTTACTAAGCTAGGCTAGCTAGATAAAAGCAGGTCATGTAGCAACAAAAATATGTTTTGGAATACAGGAATAGGGCAAGCTACCTTTCTTTATGAAAAACTGTGTGACATACTGTCGACTTTGGCGTTCTCTGTCTTCTCTTTCCTTCTTTTCTTTCCGTTTTTGATGCCCTGACTTCTGATGTGACATGTCTGCGAGTGTCACTGTCTGCGCTGCATCATAGTAAGTCCAATAAGCAAGAGACTCTACACTAGCACCGATCGTAGCTCGGAAAGGGCAGGTGGAATGAACCATTGTGAGAGGGAGGGGTGTGACTGAAACAGTAAATACATTATTTGTTTTTTAAATATTAAATCTATGGTCAAAACGGACAAAATACACATTTAGTGCACGAGGGGCCCTAGCACATTTAATGTATGTATAAAAAAGAGAAAAGAAATAGGAAAATAAAAAGGGGGTCTGCTGTTCTGGGCCCTAAATCTGCCTGGGCCCTTAGAATCGTCCTAACCTTCCACCCCTTTACGGCGCCCATGGGCAAGCATAAGTGACTTGAATCTGATGCGGGCTTCGACGGGAAGCCAGTGAAGAGAGATGAAAAGGGGTGTCACATGAGCCCTTTTGGGCTGTTGGAAGACGAGGAGTGCTGCTGCGTTCTGGACCAGCTGGAGTGGTTTGATAGCCTTTGCAGGGAGACCAGCAAGGAGATCATTGCAGTAGTCCAACCGTGAGATTACCTTGAGAATCATCCGACTCATCTCTCTCTTCAATGTCCTCACAGCAGTTTCCTTCAGCAAGAATAAATCCATTATTAGGCCTTTTGGTTTTCGACCTGTAGGCCACCACACACAGAGATGTCCACTTCTCCTCTCTGAGACGTTTGACCAATTGAACAAGTGGCTGCCTTCCAGACCTTACAAGCCATTTAAGCTTTGCGAGATGATTCTCAAATGGGAATACACTGCATACATCAAGGCTGCCACAAGCCATTGCCTCTTCTGATAGATGTACTATTGAATGGATGATGTATACCAGAAAGTGGTCTCCATACAGTTCTTTTGTTTTCGCCTCCACGTCCAACTCTTACTGTAAACCACGAGAACGTAACTCTTACGTGGCTGTACACTGCAACATGCAAGGTTCAGAAAGACATGTGACTGATTCAGTTAGTGTGTAAGAATTTGACTGGTCAGCATAAATCCAATTCTTAAACCCAGATGAACACCTTTGATGTGACTTTAAATTAAGACTCTGAGCCAAAAACTCATCACTTAACATCAATGACTTGTAAACATTGGTACAGTCATTTTAAAACAGAAGAGAGCCTCTTCCAAAACTGCTGCAACAGAGATGGAAACAAATTTCTTTAAGATAGAATTTGTAGAAATGCAATCTTGAACAGTTTCCGAAGTGTCTTTTCTGTTCTAAAATGACTGTACCATTGTGTACAAGTCATTGATGTGAAGTTATGAGTTTCCTCTGGGTTCGCCCTGCCCGGGCATAGTTCACCATTGTGCAGTCTCCACCCGTTTACTTCTGAACGGTTTCCCGCCCTGTTGAACTCTCTCGAAAGTTCTTTTCAACTTTCCCTTACGGTACTTGTCTGCTATCCATCTCATGCTGGTATTTAGCCTTAGATTGAGATTACCTTAGTCTTACATGCATTCCCAAGCAAACCAACTCTAAATCTGCGCCATGTAGGGCAGGGGCTGTGACCTGCCTCGCACCATCCACAGGCTTTGTAAAATGCTTCAATTCAGCGAGCCTTCCCGGCAGAGAGACGCACCCGGCCCTCCCATACACGGTCGGCTGGTGAAGGATCACCGGCAGTCACCAAGGGAGGCTACAATATGCTGATCTATCTGCGTTCTCCATCGATGAACGAGCCGAGTGACACACCGCTACCAGCACAACATTAAATGGGGAAGAAAACGGTATGGTCACTGGGGGTGCATCCAGGGCCGGGTCTTTAAACCAAAGGCATTTAAGGTGACTGTTATAAAAGCCCCATGACAAAAAACCCAAACTCGACCCTAGAGCACTTGGGAATTACAGGCCTATATCGAATTTACCTTTTACATCTAAAGATCTGGAAAAAGTAGTTTCAACTCAATTATGCTCCTTCCTCCAAAGGAATGACATTAATGATGAATTCCAGTCTGGATTTCGAGCATGTCACAGTACAGAGACTGCTTTGATCAGAGTTACAAATGATCTGCTTTTAGCGTCTGATCATGGCTGTATTTCGTTATTGGTGCTGCTAGACCTTAGTGCTGCATTTGACACCATTGACCACAGCATACTCTTACATAGACTCGAAAATTACGTCGGCATTAACGGAATAGCATTGAAATGGTTTAATTCTTATTTATCTGACAGTTTTCAATTTGTAGCAATAAACAAATGTGTCCCGCAAATCGCAAGTCCAGTACAGTGTACCACAGGGCTCAGTCTTAGGGCCTCTGCTCTTTGCATTATACATGCTACCTCTAGGAGATATAATAAAGCGACATGGAATTAGCTTTCATTGTTATGCTGATGATACTCAACTTTATACTGTAAATAGCAAAACGTTAGTCATGAGATAAGCAGTGGAGAACAAGCCCACCCTCTCCTCTTCTTCTGCTGATTACATAGGGTGAGCTTGATGGGGAGCAGGTGCCGTTGCTCCATTGCATTGGCGACGATGATTTGACAGTGGCCCGCTCGCCACAAGAGATAGGTAGATAGACAGACAGAAAGACAGACGGATAGATATACCACCAGAATATGTCCAGCACTTTATAGATGTGGCCTATTCTACAGTTTTTTAACACATAAGGTCATTGACATTGGCAATCATAGCCCTTAATAATTTACCCTAATTCTAACAGACCTACTGAGTACAACCCAGTAACAGGTATAACATACAACCAGACCTACCCCAAATCAATCATTTCGGATTTAATACAGTAAATAAAATACAATTAAAAGAATATACTTACCTCTGTAACAACTCCGTAGCTGTGGAACCTGTAAAAGAAAAAGAAAAAAAGTGTCTCCATTAAAGTTTCATTGGACATAAGAGGAACAGAAGGGATGTGATCTCTCCCTTTTGTGATACTCGGACACTTATCTTCCTTTGAGAATGCATACATCTTTATATGTGTGGGTGAATGTTTTTGTACGCACATACATTTATGCTATTGACATATTACGGGAGAAATTTGTTGGGGCCTGTGGAACCATTAAATTGTTACCACATAATTAATATTGGAATAATTCAAGATCATTATTATCATTATTGTTAAAGTTATATACCTAATTTTATAGAAAAATATTAGATGTGTATATTTATATGTGTATGTTTTTATATCTATTTATACATACGAAAAGATTCCTAGGATTTGACAGAAGGAACTGATGATTGTTCCACCGGTACAAACATGAGGTACTTCAGGACCCTGGATAGCTCAGATTTTAGATTTTTTGAATCCCCTACATTTAAAACCACTTGTTTCATTCTTACATCCCTGGAAGAGAGAGGAATATTATAGGGACACATTTTTTTATTTTCCCTTTATTGCACAAATACCTTTAGAGGAGATTCTAACAAATTTGCTATACTTACAACCCCCTATATCCATTTATATATTACTAGAAGTGAAATAATCATTTATAAGGATACATTTAAGTTCATAATTGCCATTTAATAGTTTTTACTATATTTAAAAACATTTTTCTCACTGTTTGGAGTTTTGGGTGATTCTCTTGTTTGTCCGCTAGAGGGAGACACCCACATGGTTACCATAATAGAAAAATAGTTAGGACTTATTTCATAACATTTATAGCTCCCATTTAGATAATGACCAGTTAAAATGACTTACTACATAACACTATACATTCTGTTTATTTATTTGGCCTGCCACAACATGAAATAGGAAGATTTATAGAACAATATACAGAATACAATAAAAAAATAAAATATTGTGATTGTTCATGAATCTTTTTCCCACTTAGGGACATGTTGGTGACATAGTGAGAAAGGTGTTCATGTTGATCTCCAAACAGGTCCACGACTCGGTGCTAGGGATTCCTTCCTTCACATACAAGTGGATTTTGGCAGATTTTATTACGATATGTACATTTTTATTTTAACCCCATGGATAGGAAGAAACGGGGACCCTTTCTTTGGGCCGGACCGGTCGAGCTAGGATGGTCAGTTGGAGAATGGCCAGTGCTTTACCAAGTTTCACGTCTATGATGTTTAGCTTTGGATCTTACCAGTACCGAACTCTGACATTAATTGAGACCGGGTGCGCACCAAAAGTGGTAATGTGAAACCGCCCTGAATGTCATTTTGTAGAACAACATTGCAACACTTTTAATAGTGCATCCATATCCTTGCATAGAATTTTTATTGTCTTACTTTGTTTCGTAAGATAGTGTTTCTTGAACATACATTAAAGGGTTGTTTGGTTTTTATTGATGGCATGAAACTGTATGAATTGTTTTTGTGTCTGAGCTTTTTGTCTAGAGACAATTTTTTACCCCGTTGGGGATAGACAATAAAGCTTTTTAAATTCGAATTTAATTATCTTGTTTATTTTGTTTCATCACACATCCACATTTCTAAACAATGTTTGTATTTAATTTAAACGTTCATATGCTAGAATGAGTCAGATGCATTGATCATGCAAAGATAAAAGATGTTGTAGAAAAATAACAGAATTTTAAAGAACGAACGTCGTTTGTACAGATAGTGTTTCTTGAACATGCTCTCTGGCTCACAAGTTAAAAAAATGTACTATTACCCTTTAGGACCCTGTCTGTTAAAGTATGTCTCAAACACTTTAGTACAGGGTTGTCTGTTTGGTGTTTATTGATGGCATGAAACTGTTGATTAAGGTTTTTACTGATCAAAAGATCTGTAAACTTTCCTATGTAAGCAAATAGAAATCGAAAGCAAAATATAATTCTCAGAAATCATGTGACCATTTACTTGAATAGGGAAGTTTTTAAAATTCCCTTTTCTCTTTCTCATGCTCTTGTGGGGAGCTGTAGAGGTGCATCTAAGGCATTCAGCTCTGCTTGATATAAATAAGGGTAGTGTTGTAACCCCGGCATGGTGGCCAAATTTGCCCATTCGCCTCTAAACACCATGGCCTCCTAATCATGCCCATTTGTACCAATTGGCTTGGTAACTCTGTCTCTTCTCCACCAATAAGGTGTGTGGTGGGCGTTCTGGCGCAATATGGCCGCTGTCCGACTATCCAGGTAGAAGCTGCACATCGGTGGTGGTTGAGGAGATTCCCCCCTTTTATGTAAAGTGCTTTGAGTGCCCAGAAAAGCGCTATATATGTAACAAATGTTTATTATTTATTCTAATCCATATCCATATCATCCACATTCTTGCACTACATCACACATCCAATAATATATACTCCATCGGCCCTCTCCTTAAACTTCACCAAGGTGGAACAGGTTTATTTGTTTTCAACACCTGGAAATTCACTCCTCTGTCTTTTCCTTGTAGCATCTCCTTATTCAAATACCATGCAATCACCATCACTTATCCATCAAAAATACACTGTGTTGTCATATATCGCCCTCCAGGTAAACTTGGAAGCTTCTTAGAAGAGCTTGACATGCTGCTGTCCTCTCTCCCCGAAGATGGCACTCCACTAGGAATGCTAGGCGACTTCAACATTCACCTAGACAAACCACAAGCAGCTGACTTCTTAGATCTTCTCTCCTTGTTAGACGTTCACAGGGCCAAAACCCAACCTACCAACAGAAGTGAACAACAGCTTGATCTTGTTCTGACTGGTTACTGCCCCGCTAATAACATTCTAGTCACTCCCCTGCATGTCTTTGTCAATTTCTTTATAAAGTTTACAATAAAACTCCCTGTGATCTCACCTCCCACCTCCAAACGTGGAGGACGCTACTGATAGTCTCTGTAAAACCTGAACATCCTGTCTTGACAGTTTCTACCCTTTTAACTCTAGTCCTGCACGTGCTACACCCTCTTGTCTCTGGCTTTCTGAGACTCTTTGTGACCATCGGACCAAGCTAAGGGAAGCTCCCATTGGATTGCGTGGTGTTGTAGTTATTTCTTTTGAAAGTGCACATGCAATGAGCGATATTAAGACTATAAATGAGACCAACATGCAAATTACTTGGATTGCAGCCAATCAGCTTTGTGTTATTGGCGCAAAATCTTATGCGCAAATAAAACTAATAAAACTCATTTTAATGGTGTTTTACTAAACTAAGTTCGGGAGGAGCAGGAGCAGATAATTAACTCGGCTGGTCGGCTGTCAGCAATCATAACAATCAACTTATCACTTCAAAGAGAGAGAGAGAGTGTCTCTATAAATAGTCAAGACGTCTTACCTTCACTCTCTCTTCAGTCTCTAGCATTGGTATATCCAAAAGCACAGCAATGACAGAGAAAGAAACAACCCAAACGGAGATCTCCACAGACGATCCGGGTCCTTCGGCGTCCACAAGCGACGGCCAACCCGTTTGAACAAGGCCGAACTGTACGGTTTGTACTCTTCCCTCCAGCCGGATTCCCGGAATCCGCTAAATGTCTCTCAGACGAGGGCAACAGGAAACCCGAGACAAATCCGTGATTCCCCATATCAACGGCCGGAGCAGACTCCAACGAGGAGGGGCCTCCGGTCCGAAAACCGCCGGAGCGTTACCTCTGCAAGCTTGGGCCGCGCCCCGGACGCCAGATCTGACCAGCCGCAGTCTCTTCCCCACGCAGCAGAGCTCCAGCAGGCAGCATCCTCAGGCACCTTTCAAACCCACCTCACAACGAGCCGCCCCGGCAGCGCAAGCATGGCTCCGCAACCTCCGCGGCCTCAGCTCACCCACACTTCCTCGCTTTCTCCTCAGCCAACCCCTTTCCAAGCCAATGGCCTGCTGCCCCGCCCTCGATCTCCAGTGCGAGGCTGCCTCCACTGACGTCACAGGCTCAGGCCTACGACCGCTCCGCCTTCCCTCAGGTTCCCGGCACAGACATCGAAAACTTCGCAAGACCGGCCCCGCAAACAGCCCCAGCGGCCGCCATCCCCGCTTTGATGACTCTCCCTCAGGCTCGTCCCTCCTTCACTCTGGCATCAGCAGCACCGATGCCAGTCCCGCTCAACGCTCCGGCCCTGGAGCCGCCGGCCGTGACTGCACACATAAGAACTCAGATTCTGGCAGGTGCGGACGCCTTTACACTCTCTTATCCCCACTCTCACCTCCGTCATCAGATTGCCAAATCACTTACGGCGACCTCTCTCTCACTTTGAAAAACACCTCACATAGCAGTACACGCTCCTTAACATTCCCAGAATTCACATTAGCCTTTTCTCGCTATCTCGAGATAATAAGCACGGCATTCCCTCATAGGAGGCGCAGGCTCACCGACTACCTCGCCATAGTCGCGGAGCTCGCGCTTTCTTACGGGGGAACCCATTTCTACACGTACCATCATTTATTTTCTGCCAAATGTGCCATCCGCGTAGCTAAGTGGAACCAGTGTCCTTATTGGGGAGCACTGGACACTGAGCTTCACAACAGAGTTTTTCTCGGTTGCAAGAATTTTTCATGTGCGGTCTGCAGATCCGCCGCCCACATCACCACTTCTTGCCCGTTGATTCACTCACCCTCCCCCCCACGCCCGGACTCACCTCGTGTTAAATCCACAGGCTACGTCCCACGCTTCCTATCATATCCTGCCAACCAACCTCTGCCCGATTCCGATCGCCGACAGGCATCAGGAGGCGAACCATGCAGGAAATTTAACATCGGCGCCTGCTCACGCCAGCGATGCCGCTTCCTGCACGTTTGCAGCTTCTGCGGTGGCGCGCACGCCCACATTGTGTGCCAAGTCTCCAAAGCTTCTAATAAAAACCGTAAACAGTATTTATCGACTCCAGTGAATGTTTTAAATTTGTCCTTGGAACTGTCACTTCACCCCGACACACGCTTTACTGATTTCGTTCTGTCCGGTCTCTCATATGGCTTCAACCCAGGTATCGAGAGTCTACCTTCCGTAAGCCTAGTCTGCCCCAACCTGCAGTCCGCGCTCGCCGAACCCGAAACGGTCGATCTACTGATAAAAAACGAAATCGACTCAAACTTCATGATCGGCCCCTTCGCCGCTTCTCCCTTTAGAACATTCCGCATCAGCTCCATCGGCGTAGCTACAAGAAAATTCTCAGGCAAAAAACGACTCATATTTGACCTGTCGTCCCCCCACAATTCCCCGTTCCCAAGCATAAACAGCCTCATTCCACTCGAAGAGTTTTCCCTTCTATACCACGACATCGACCAAGCCATTAAACTCATCAAAGCCGCCGGACGCGGCGCCTGGCTCGCTAAAGTAGACATCACCTCCGCCTTTAAAGTGATGCCCATTAACCCAGATTTTTGGTATTTATTCGGCATTCGATGGTGCAATCAATACTACTTTTCCGTTCGCCTCACTTTCGGTTGCAGAAGCAGCCCAAAGATTTTCGACATGCTGTCAGAGGCAATCTGTTGGATTCTCTCTAACAACTACTCCATTCCGTACCTCATTCACCTCCTAGACGATTTTTTTGTTATCTCGCGCCCAGACTCAATCCCAGCCGCGCATCTCACGATAGTCCAAAAGGTCTTCGCTAAGCTCGGCATTCCACTCGCCCAAGATAAAACCTCGGGTCCGAGCACATCAATCGAATTCTTGGGCATCAATCTGGACTCGCTGAACTTTCAGGCTTCCTTGCCCAAAGAGAATATCGATAGATCAATTCTGATCGCTTCCACTCTCCTAAACGAAACTCACTGTTCCAAACGCGAATTGTTTTCCGTTCTCGGCCATCTCAATTTCGCGATGCGCATCATTCCCCAAGGACGCTCGTTCGTTTCGCACCTCCTCTCCCTCGCTTCCTCAGCTCACGCCCTAGAGGACTTAATAACCTTAACCAGCGCATGCCAGAACGAGCTCGGTTTATGGATTAAATTCCTTAATCAATGGAACGGCTTGTCTTTCTTTAACAAGGACATGCGCGATCTCCCCGTGGACATTCAATTGTTCACAGACGCCGCCCCCTCCGTTGGTTTCGGAGGATATTACCAAGGACGCTGGTTCGCCTCCACATGGCCCCCACAGCTCCTAGAATTACCGCAGTCTCTATCGTCCTCAGGTTTATTCGAGCTGTACCCTCTCGTAGTTGCCGCATATCTGTGGGGGAAGGAATGGTCCGCCTCAAGCATTATCGTTCATTGTGACAACGAAGCGACAGTGCACTGCATTAATAAAGGCCGTTCTCATTCTTCCGCACTAATGCCTTTCATTAGACGTCTCACCTGGATATCGGCTAGCGATCAGTTTATTGTTACAGCTAAGCATGTTCCAGGTTCTGCAAACCAAATAGCCGATGCTCTTTCCCGTTTTGCCTTTCAGAAATTCAGGCGGCTAGCACCAGAGGCGGACCCCCTCCCAACACCAGTACCTCCTTATTCAGAACTGATATTCCCGTAAATTACCCGCTAAGATCTCTCCTAGATTCTTCATTTAATTCCATCTTCCAAGCCGTCTCACTCAGGACCCTTCAGACTTTCCTAACCGCTTGGAGGAGTTTCAAGTCATTCCACCAAACATACAATATGCCTTTTCCAGAGTTCTCCCTGCTAACCATCACCTCTTTCATATCCTTCCTAAACGTCAGCAAAAACCTACAAGCCAGCTCGATTAAAGGGTACCTAAGCGGAATTCAATTTTTCCACAAACTCATTTTTAACTCAACCTGCCCAGCTATATCTAGTCCTCAAACCTCCATGCTCATCAAAGGAATTCAAAGAGCTCAACCTGCCTCCCCGGACAAAAGACAACCCATAACTTTGGATATATTAACCAAATGCATTTCTACCCTCCGCAGAGGTTACCACTCCACGCACACCACCCGCACACTCGACGCCATGTTCACTCTGGCTTTTTTCGGATTTCTCAGATGCTCCGAAATGACAACTACATCTAGCTTCAACCCTTCGGTCCACCCCACCATCTCCGACTTGGCAGTGCTCGACGCAGAAACAATCTCCTTCCACATCAAGCAAAGTAAGACGGATCAATTCAAAAGAGGCCATTTCATCTTCATATTCAATCTTCAATCCCCCATCCAGCCGTACCAAACCCTCCTGGCCTACCTACAGTTCAGGAGATCACAGGCAAAATTACCATCGGAACCTCTCTTCATAGATGACTCCGGTCGTCCAGCCTCACGTTTCTGGTTCCAAAAGCATCTTAAATCAGTATTGCGCCAATCCAGCATACCCGAAGAACATTTCTCGAGTCATTCCTTTCGCATCGGCGCAGCTACCACAGCCGACCAGAAAGGTCTTTCCCAGCAGCAAATCCAAGCTCTTGGTCGCTGGACATCATAGGCTTTCAAAAGCTACATTCGGACGGACCGCTCACTCATCAAAGAAGCCCATCGGACACTAATCTCCCAGATCGTCTAGCATCAACCTACCACAGCATAGCTTTAGCATCCACCCCACACCGGCCTGTATCTACATCCACGTTCTGCAACAGCAGACTTCACTCCCTTAGAGGCCAGCATCGCAGCAAGCGACCGCCCCATAAGGGCCCGTGCCTTCATCTATGTCCTGCAGCAGCAGACATCCCCCCCACCCCTAGAGGCCAGCATCGCAGCAAGCGACCGCCCCATAAGGGCCTGTGCCTTCATCTATGTCCTTCAGCAGCAGTTTTTTACTCCCTTAGAAACCAGTAGCGCAGCAAGCGAACGCCCCTCAAGGGCCGCGCCTCCGTCTTTTCTGCAGCAGCAGACATCATTCACGTAGAGGCCATCATCGCAGCAAGCGACAGCCCATTAGGGCCCGTGCCTTCATCATGTCTCGCAGCAGCAGACATCATACTTACAGAGGCCAGCATTGCAGCAGCGACCGCCCCTCAAGGGCCCACGCCTCCATCCATGTTATGCAGCAGCAGGCATCCTACACAAAGAGGCCAGCATCGCAGCAGCGACCGCCCCTCAAGGGCCCGTGCCTCCATCAATTCCTGCAGCAGCAGACAGACTACATACAGAGGCCAGCATCGCAGCAGCGACCGCCCCTCAAGGGCCCGTGCCTCCATCAATTTCTGCACCAGCAGACATCATACTCACAGAGGCCAGCATCGCAGCAGCGACCGCCCCTCAAGGTCCCGTGCCTCCATCTTTTCTGCAGCAGCAGACATCCTACACATAGAGGCCAGCATCGCAGCAGCGACCGCCCCTCAAGGGCCCGTGCCTCCATCTTTTCTGCAGCAGCAGACATCACACACACAAAGGCCAGCATCGCAGCAGCGACCGCCCCTCAAGGGCCCGTGCCTCCATCAATTTCTGCAGCAGCAGACAGACTACACACAGAGGCCAGCATTGCAGCAGCGACCACCCCTTAAGGGCCCGTGCCTCCATCAATTTCTGCAGCAGCAGGCATCCTACACACAGAGGCCAGCATCGCAGCAGCGACCTCCCACAAGGGCCAGTGCCTCCATCTACGTCCTAAAGCAGGCACCACTCCTTTAGAGGTCAGCTCTGCAGCAGCGGACCCCCCTCAAGGGCCCGCGCCTCCATCTTTTCTGCAGCAGCAGACATCACACACACAGAGGCCAGCATCGCAGCAGCGACCGCCCCTCAAGGGCCCGTGCCTCCATCTTTTCTGCAGCATCAGATATCATTCACTCAGAGGTCAGCATCGCAGCAGCGACCGCCCCTCAAGGGCCCGGGCCCCCATCTATTTTCTGCAGCAGCGGACATCCTACACACAGAGGCCAGCTTCGCAGCAGCGACCGCTCGTCAAGGGCCCGTGCCTCCATCTACGTTCCACAGCAGCAGACATCCTACTTCCAGAGGCCGGAATCGCAGCAGCCACCGCCCCACAAGGGTCCGTGCCTCATCTACGCTCTTCAGCAGCAATCACCATTAACTTAGTGGACAGCATTGCAGCAGCGACCGCCACTCAAGGCCCGTGCCTACATCTATTTTCTGCAGCAGCAGACATCTTTCACTTAGAGGCCAGCATCGCAGCAGCAACCGCCCCTCAAGGGCCCGCGCCTCATTACAGGTTCTTGCAGCAGCAGACATTACGACCTTAGAGGCCAGCATGGCAGCAGCGTCCACAAGGCCAGTGCCTCCATAGACGTTCCGTAGCATCGGACACCACTCCCTTAAAGGCCAACACCACAGCAGTGACCTCCCCACAAAGGCCCGCACCTCCATCAATGTTCTGTAGCAGCAGACATCACTCTCTTAGAGGCTTGCATCGCAGCAGAGACCGCCCCCCAAGGGCCAGTGCCTCAATCTACATCCAACTTCAGCAGTCATCTCTCACTCAGAGACCGACATTGCATCAGCGTCCACCCTACAAGGGCCCCATGCTTCATTCATCCCTCCGATCAACCGGCATCTTTCTCAAAGAAAACCTCAATTCCCTGCTTCAGTATGCCCATGAAGATGGGCATCCCGAGGCAGAGGCAGAAAGAGAATAAAGAGAATGATTAGAGTAGCTGCTGTTCATTAACTATGTATAAGTGAAAGCTTGGCTGTAAAGATGTGTCTTTAATCTAGATTTAAATTGGGAGAGTGTGTCTGACCCTCGATTAGTATCAAGAAGGCTATTCCAGAGTTTAGGTGCTACGTATGAGAAAGCTCGACCCCCTTTAGTGGGTTTAGTTATCCTAGGTGTAATTAAAAGTCCTGAGTTTTGAGATCGTAGAGAGCCTGATGGGTTGTAATGTGTTAGAAGCTCAGTTAAGTAAGTAGGGGCTAAACCGTTTAAACAGTACCTTCCGCGAGACATTTCATGCAGTCTGTTATGTTGCCGTGTTTGAAAGTAAGCTGTCTGCCTAGTTGTAAGTCCGAAAGTGAATAAATAACAAAGTTATTAGCTTGTAAAAATGGGAGTCGACTCTGAATCACACAAAGGAGTCGTGGACGCATATCTACGTCACTATACATATCCCATCTACATTTTGCTGAGACTGACGCGAAAACGTATTTCTCCTCCCCCAAACACTGTCGCTCGTTCGTGATGCGTGTGTATCATGTCTAGAACCTCTGTTCTACGGTGTGACACTAAGTCCGTCTTATTTCAACTACCAAAGGAAGAACGTCTGAGGGAACAATTCATTTTTCAAACGATACGAAAGGAGTATAACCCCAGGGTTTAACTGTGCGAGCGTCATTTCACCGAAGATTGGTTTAATAATCTTGGCGTGTTCACTGCAGGATATGTGAAACGACTATCATTGAAACAGGGGCAATACCAACTCTATTTGGACCTTTAAGCTCCACCGAATCCCAACTTTAGATTTTTGTCTGAACTTCAAGAAATATTTTTGCACCTTTTGTCTGTGTTTAGCTAATGCATATAACGCTAACATTAGCATGTAGCGTTATTTCTGGGGTGTTACAGTATGTTTATCTTGCTATTAACTTTGCATTTTGACACATTTGTCGCACGTGCACATATAGATATATTTGGGTGAAACTACAATAATTTTTCATGACGTCGACTTTCTGAAATGCTCTATGTACCATGACAACGCGAAATCGAAATAATAGTATTACTAACGTATTTAAAAAATACTATATATAATATTTTATTTCATTGATGAGCAAAAGCACAACATGCATGTTGTCACACTGGGAGTTTTTATGACAAGAGTTGTCACTTGCCACTGACAAACATCCTGCTCCAGTCGTGGTGGAGTTTGTTGTGGATTAGCGTCTTCTGATGCTTCCTCGTCAGACTCGGGCTCAAATTGGTAAAATCGCCACCATCTCTAGGAACACATATAATATACATGACATCCAACCACATGTAAACCGTAATCACGTATCGATGGAAGTGGGGTTCAGTTTGCGACAAATGATGAACGCGTTTGACCAATCACAACAGACTACACCATCTGACCAATCAAATGATACAATGTTAGCGGGTAGGCGGGGCCTAGACGGATGAATCGCGGAACTAATCATTTGAGAGTCAAACAAGAAGTAAGGTTCGAATAACTGGCTATTATTACGAGATTATAGTGTTTTTTTCACATTGTATGTACATAAACTTGTTGTTGGACACTCCATAAACCAAAGTAGGACCTTAAAAACCATATGCTACCTACTCTTTAAGGCTTTGTAAGTAATTAAAATAATTTTAAAATCAATATGATACTTAATGGGTAGCCAATGAAGCGATGATAAAACTGAGGTTATGTGATCGTATTTTCTTGACCTGGTAAGAACTCTGGCAGCTGCATTCTGAACTAACTGTAGTTTGTTTATTGATGATGCAGGACAACCACTTAGCAGAGCATTACAATAGTCAAGTGGTGAGGTCACAAATGCATTAATAAGCTTTTCTGCGTCAGCAACACATAAAATATTTCGTAATTTGGCAACATTTCAAAGGTGGAAGAAGGTTGTTTTTATGATATAGGAGATGTGATTTTTAAATAACAGGTTGCCGTCTAATATAACGCCTAGGTCTTTAACTGTATTTGTTAGAGTAACAGTGCAGCCTGTAATCGGAGATATACTGTTTACGTGTTTTTGGTGCTATAAGTAATATTTCTGCTTTGCTGAAAAGGTTTAGCCAACCTTTCCTCCGGGGTCCCCCTCGCGAGATGTGATTAGCTCCGCCAGCCAACGGACCATCCCCCGTGGGAATGGTGAACTAGACCGTCCCCTTGGTCCCCCTGTACAGTCCCCGGGAGCTTGAGAGCTGCCCACACTGACTCGGTGGCTACTGAGGACGGTCCGTCTTGGCTACTCGATCCAATTCGCCAAAAACCCTCCCAAGTTTGGGGCATCCTCTCCACATCTGTCAGAGGCCGGGAAGCCTCCGTACTTCGGGCAGAGGTCACCACCCTTGGTTCGTGGCAATCGACCTGAATTACGCTTACTTTCATCTCTCGATCCTCCCTCAACACCGGCCGTTCCTACGGTTCGCGTTCGAGGGAAGGGCATATCAGTATCAGTCCTCCCTTTCGGTCTGTCCCTGTCCCCACGGGTCTTCACGAAGATCGTGGAAGCCGCCCTTTCTCCCTGAGGGGAGGAAGGTGTGCAGTTGCTGAACAATCTCCACGACAGGCACACACGCAAGATCTTGTGTGTACGCAAAGGGACCTGGTGCTCCGGCACCTAGATCGATTGGGACTACAGGTCAACCGGGAAAGGAGCAAGCTCTCCCCGGTGCAGAGCATCCTCTTTCTTGTGATGGAACTCAACTCTGTCACCATGTCGGCGCGACTGTCCGCAGTATCCCCTCAGTTTGTGTCGAACTGCCTGGAACATTTCAGACAGCCAGCGGTCCCCCTGAAACAGGCGCATGGTGATGACGCCACTCCGTCGACGCACCCTAACCCCCTGGTCTTCCATGACCTTTTTCCGGACTGAGGTCCCACTTGGGCTGGTCACCAGGTTTCCTAAGGGGGGCGAAAAGGCGGAATCCGCCTCGTTTCCGAATCATACCCTCTTGGGACCTTAATGTGGTCCTGGCGGGCCTCTCTGGGCCCCCTTTTGAGCCCCTCGGAGGTTCCGATCTTCCTCACCTTTCGAGTAATACTGCCCTCGTGATGGCGCTCGCTCCCTTCAAGATGTTAGGGGACCTTCAACCATTCTCTGTGTCCCCGGATTGCCTTGAATTCGGCCCTGGCAACTCTCACGTTATCCTGAGACCCAGGCCCGGATACGTGCCCGAAGTTCCAGCGACCCCCTTTCGGGACCAAGTGGTGAACTTGCAGGCGCTCCCCATTGGGGAGGAAGACCCAACCCCATCCGTGTTGTGTCCAGTACACACACTGCGCCTCTACTTGGACCGCTCGCAGTGCTTCAGCTCTGACCAGCTCTTTGTCTGTTTTTTGGGACAGCAGTAGGGGAAAGCAGTCTCCAAACAGAGACTGGCGCACTGGATTGTGGATGCCGCCACGGCAGCATACCAATCACAAGCATGCCCATTGGCAGTGTGGGCTCACTCCACACGGAGTATAGCCACCTCCTGGGCACTGGCCAGAGGCACCTCTCTGGCAGACATTTGTAGAGCTGCGAGTTGGGCTACGCCCAACGCCTTCGCAAGGTTTTACGACCTTCGCGTAAACCCTGTGTCAGCCCACGTCCTGCGTGGCAACATGTAGGACTAGCATCCGAAAGCACCTTCCTACCCTCCAGTAGGTTGGGTCAGTGTGCTATCTACCTCTCTTCTTACCAAACCACTTGGTTAAGAATAGGCATCCCATCCACCTCCCTTCTTACCCAATCACATGGCTAAGAACAGGCATTCCATCAATAAGCAAGCACCCCCTGGGGGTCGGCTGCGCAGAGCAGCCTTCCCCCTTAGGCCGGGATATATGAAAATACACAATAAATAAAAAAACATTCACAAGAAATTGCATCCCTACTAATTTTTTGGTTCATTTTAAACCATAACAGAATATGTCTAAATAAATATGTATTGAAGTGTGTTTTCCCCTCAGGAATGTGTCTTACTAGAGCGCAAGGGTGGCAGTAAGATGGCTCAGCTAATAAGCAAGTCAAATGCTCTGAAGAGGGCCAGCAAGGAGAAATCAGCTGTGCTTAAATACATTAAGGAGGAGATTCTGGGCAAGGAGAAGAGCTGAAATTATTGTGGTACACAAACACTCACGCTTTTGCAAACATACAGCAGAATGTTTGTGTCTTTTATTTAGTTCAACAATGCATTTAACCTGTTATCAGTTCGATTGGAATACATTTGAATACATTTATTTGCAAGTAATTTAGTGACACTGTGATTTTAATAAATTAATTTTAATTTGTGTTACAGGTCTTACATTTCATTCGTAAAGGTCTTAAAAAGGTCTTAAAAAGTCTTAATTTTACTTTGTGAAACCTGCAGAAACCCTGCCCCTCAGTGGTCAGCCACTACAGAGCAATCTCACGCCTCCCTTTCCTTTCAAAGGCCTGGTGTTAAAACAACTCTCTGCCTATCTCCATCGCCAGATCCTGCTGTCCACTCTCTCCAAACTGGGCATCTCTGGAACTGCACTCTACTGCTTTAACTCTTTTCTCACAGGCATATCCTTTAAGGTATCCTGGAGAGGCGAGACATCCAGATCATCCAGATTTCCTCAGGGATAAGTTCTTGCTCCTCTCCTCTATTCTATACATACCACCTGCCTGAGTCCAATTATTAAGGTATATGGGTTCTCATACCATTTTTATCCAGATGATACTCAGCTTTATATCCCCTTTCAGCCAGATGACCCCACAGTCTCTGCCCATGTTTCTGCCTGTATTCTGGACATTTGGATGAAAGAGCATCCCCTTCAACTCAACCTCTCCAAGACAGAACTCCTGGTTATACCGGCCCACCCATTAATTGAATACCACCTTACCATTCAGCTTGGATCCTCAACTGTAAAACAAATGCAAGGAACTTTGGGGTGATGATCACTCAAATTGCCGGTACGTGCTCTACAACATCAGGAAAATCAGGTCATTCCTGTCGAAGCATGCCTCTCAGCTGCTAGTCCAAGCTCTGGTCACATCAAGACTGGACTACTGCAATTCTCCACTGGCCAGCCTTCCAACCAACGGAATCGTCTTGGTTACGGATGTAACCTCTGTTCCGCAGTGGAGGAAACGAGAAATTGTGTCGAACCGACAGATGGGGTTTGTCTTGAGAACCTATCAACTTCTGACTAGATTAGAAAAGGCCAATGAAATTGGCATGTCAGACGTGAGTGCTACCGCAACATTTTATCCTACCAATAAAAACGTTGGGGTTCCCATAGCTTTTTGAAAAGCTGTGAAGCCCCTGCCTTCGACCCTCACAGGCGGCGGCCTTGTTTACATAACAGTGAGAAGCCCGGTACCCTAAAGCCACTGGGTAAGGGCTACTTCCTCAAAAGGGGGACGGGCTACAGAGACGACTTGCTACCGTAGGGAGGAGTTTAGTGGAGATCCTAATATTGTCTCACCGTTTAGGGGAGAAATCATTACATTTACAATTACATTTAGGCATTTGGCAGATGCTTTTATCCAAAGCGACTTACATTGTTTTATCCTATACATTTTACATAGGTATTTGCAATCCCCTGGGATCGAACCCACAACCTTGCGTTGTTGGCGCAATGCTCTTACCACTGAGCTACAGGAAATCATTGGAGGATGGTACCGACTGAAGAAGTTAACCAAAAGGTGGAGGTCCAGGTGGGAACCAATCATGAGGATACATAAGACAGAACCACCCTGCTGGGGGGTTACTACGACTGGAGCGCTAGGTCCAGGTTAGAGCTATGCGCTGATAACTGAGCTGGTACCCTGCCTAAGGGTGCAGGGCTGCTCTGCCCAGCCCATCCGCAGGAGGTGCTTCGTGATGGATGGAATGCCTGTTCTTCACCCAGGGGGGAAGAAGGAAGGCGAAAAATAGCAAGCTACACTTTCAATGTTGGAGGAGAGAGATTACTCTCGAGTCGCTGTTGTAAAAAGGACAGCATGTTCCCAAGTCAAGCAACTCCGGGGGTCTTCTCTTCGAGAAAAGCACCAGGATGAGAAGAGGTGCTATTTATAGGCATATAACCGCCTAGTGGCAAGGGCCCTGGGCTGAGTGATCTACTCAACCACTGGAGGGGGTTGGCCACTCAGGGTCTCCTCGTCCTGTCCAGGAGCCAGACATGGAGGTTCCAGAGGTCTCCAGGGAACTTGACTCTGTAGCCAGTGTTGGTATACGCTACGGCAGCTTTGCTGTCCAACCGGAGCAGCATGTGCTTTTCCTGCACGAGAGGTTGTAGCCAGGAAGTGGCGCAGTTCAAAGGACCCCACTGACCTCTGTCTCTATCAGTCTCTCCTCCCTTCTCTCTCCACTGCTAAGACTCAATACTACTATTCTAGGATTAACAGGGCAATCGGATTCTTGTATTCTCTTTAAAACCTTCTCTTCTTTTTCCGCCTGTCCCCTTCCACCTTCATTGAATTTAACAGCCAATGATTTTGATACTTTTTTTAAATTAAACTATTGCCATCAGCAGTCAGTTCTCCGAACCGCTGCCTTTCAAACATGTCCAAACTCCTGTCAAATGCACACTCCCCATTTCTCTCTCCTTTCCTTTATTTTTTAAGCAACCCTACTACCGTCCCGCTCGTTCTCATCCCTATCTCCACCAGGCTATCGCTCCATTAGTTGTCCCTGCTCTCACCCACATTATCAACTCTCCACACTGGAACATTTCCCACTGCTTTGAGGAGGCCCCTTTAACCCCAATACTACAGATACCAAGACTTGATCATGCACTTTCAGATAGTTACAGATCTGTATCCCTTCTACTATACATTGACAAGTCTCTTGATCGTGTCGTTATCGACCAACTCTCCGACCTTCCTCACACAGAAAAACTTCCTAGACAGCAACCAGTCTGGTTTCAAAACCGGCCATTCAACGGGATCCGCCCTACTGTCGGTCATTGAACCTCTGAGACTGGCAAGGGCAGCCTCAAAATCATCTGTACTCATCCTGCTGGGTCTATCTGCTGCGTTCGACACAGTTAATCACTATCTTTATGTCGAACTTCAGGGCTAATGGTGTCTCAGGAATGGCATTCCAATGTTTCAAATCTTCCCTCTCAGGCAGGTCATTTAGGGTATCCTAGAGGGGTGAGGTCTCTGAGCCTCAACATCACACTATTGGGGTACCACAGGTCTGTGTGCTTCGACCAGTACTCTTTCTATATACAGTATCGCACAGAAGTGAGTACACCCGTCCTATTTTATTAAGTATTTTATTATATGTACAACATATAATAATCCCTTCTCCAAAACATCATGAAATAGAGACTGTGTCTGTCCCCCAGATTAGCCAACATGAGTGTGGCGAGGTGGGCGTGGTTCAGCACGGTCTGCGCAGAGAGGGAGTGTCCGGAGAAAGACGGTGAGTAGGCAGATCAACGGCTTAGTGAAAACACCTGCTTCTCGTTCTAGTAATTGGCGAGGAGATGCTTTAAAACCCAACGACGGATCTGGAACGTCAGAGAGAGACCGGCTGGGAAGACGAGTGTGTGGCTCAGGAGAGAGACGTTACGTCCAAAGAAAGAGCCAGAGAAAGAATCTTCGGTCAGAAGGATCATGAAGGACTTTTATTTTGAAGCCGGAAGTGTGAAACCCGGAAGTATTACTAATAAAGAATTGTAATAGTTTACCCAGCCACGCCGACCCCGACTCCTTTCTTCCTCCAAACTTGAACCTTCTTACAATGAGATAATGTGTAAACCTCTTGCAAGTAATTTAATAAATGTTAAACAAATCAAACATGAACAGAATACAGATAATCAACTGTTACGACTCGGATTGCTAAATATTAGATCTCTCTCAAATAAAGCACTTTTTGTTAATGATATGAGAATAGATCATAAAAAAGACATGCTTTGTTTGACAGAAACATGGCTCAAGCCAGATGATTATATTACTCTAAATGAATCCGTTCCCCAAGATTAAGGTAAATTTAGATTTGTTTAAAAGTTAGAGGGGGAGCTGTCGCTAATTATTTTAGCATCTCCCAGAAGTCTAGTTTTAAAAACAACTATTTTGAAGTCATGGTACTTCATGTATCAGCACCTAATACTAGGACAACACATTTTTAAATGGATTTTAACTATTGTATATACAGTATGCCTCCAGGGCAGAACACACATTTTATTAAAGAATTTGGTGGGTTCTTATCAGAACTAGTACTGGCCGCAGTTAAGAGTCCTTGTCATTGGTGACTTTAACATCCATGTAGATATTGATACAGATGCCTTGAGAATGGCTTTCAAAGACACTCTTAACTCCATGGGCGTTAGTCAACATGTGTCAGGACCCACTCACCTTCGTAATCATACTTTAGATTTAATACTTTCTTATGGTATAAATGACACACTCAGGCTCTAAAGAAAGCGTCCCGGAAAATGGAGCGCAACTTTAAGAAAATTAATTTAGAGGTATTTCGTATAGCATGGAAGGATAGTACTCGAAAATACAGGAATGCCATAAAAACGTCTAGATCCGCCTACTTTTCATCACTAATAGAGGAAAACTATCACAACCCTAGGTTCTTATTTAACACCGTGGCTAGATTAACAAAAAATAAGTCGTCAGCGACGTCAGATTCTGATTATTAATGACTTCGTATTTATTTGTTATTTCCTGCACATTATATTCTTCATTAGCCTCCTCCATCGTGTCTACAATATATTGTGTTTGTAAAAAACCTTCTTTAAATTCGTATAAAATTATTTATCACTTTTGTTATTCCAACTCCCATCCATTTCTTAAAAAACAGTTCCTTTATTGTTTTAAAATGTTATTATTTAAAAACAAAGGCTGGTTTAAAATTGTCTCTCTACCATGTGGCGCATACTCAATTTTCGGTAAAAACTTTCCCCAGGCACTAAACATTTCTCTATAGAATTCAGGTAGTCCTTCTGTCATCCAACTTTTTGTTTTCATCCAAAGTGTGTCATCTCCCATATTAAAATCTCCACATTTGTTTAAAAAGAATTGCATTGTTTTCTTCCACTCAGTTTGATTCTCTTCATTTAGGTATTTCTTTACAATTTTCACTCTCATAGCATATTTCCTTTGTTCCACGTCCATTAAACCCAAACCTCCTCTTCCCAACTCCCCTAAAATCGTGTTATAAGCTATTCTTGCCGGTTTCCCCTCCCATAAAAAATCTGTAAAACATTTCTTCAACCTCTTTTCCATCCATACAGGCATTTCGGAAACATATAACACGTACCACAATTTTGAAACCATTAAAACATTCAATATTAAAACCTTCCCCTTCAAGTTTAGATTCCTCAGTTTCCAAAAATTTAACCTCCTCCCTATGTCTGTTATCAGTTGCTCCCACATGTCATCTCTTGTTTTCTTTTCATTCTTCCCCATTAAAATTCCTAAAATCCTCATTTCCTCCATTTCTTTGAATTTAAAACATTCCGTTAAAATCATTGCTTTTCCAAATCTCATATACATTGTTTTATCCTCATTTATTTTACTTCCAGACCCTCTACAGTATTCATTTACAATATTCATCACTTCTTTTACACTTTCTTTTCTTTTTACAATAATTGTCGTGTCGTCTGCGTATTGGAAAATTGTTCCCTTTGCCTTGCTATTTTCAATTTCTATTCCTATAATTTCTTCCCTTTTTTTTATATTTAGTCCTAGCGGTTCTGATATTAGCGAGTAGAGTAGGGCTGAAAGTGGACACCCCTGTCTTATCGATCTTGTGATTTTAAAACTTTTTGTTAAAAAAACATTACATTTTATCTTTGTTATTGCTCCTTTATATAAAATCTCAATCCATTTCGTAAAAACTTCTCCGAACCCATACCTCCTTAAAACGTCAAATAAATACTCATGCTCCACCCTATCAAATGCTTTCTCAAAGTCCAGACTTATTACATATCCTTCTTCTTTTTTGTATTTCATGTACCATATTGTGTCTCTTATACTCATCGTTATATCAGCTATATCCCTTCCTTTTACTCCATACGCCTGGTTTGTTTTAATTATGCTCGGTATTACTTCCTTTAATCTATTTGCTAAAATCTTAGCTAAAATTTTGATGTCTGTGTTCAGCATTGTTATTGGTCTGTTATTTTTTTAATCTTCTTTTCCTCCCTTTTTTTTATATATCAGTTTCATTAGTCCCATCCTTGTTCTTTCAATAATTTCTCCTTTTTCAAAAATCTCTTTAAACACTTCATTTAAAATCTTTATTAAGGCTCCTTTAAAACATACATAAAATTCAGTTCCCAGGCCATCTATTCCTGGACTTTTCTTTTTATTCAATTCTTCTATTGCTCTTTCAATCTCCTCTTCTCTAATTTCTTGTTCGCACTCTTCTTTGTCTTCCTCACTTACTTTTGTTTTTATCTGATTTAATAGTTTCTCTTTTTCTTCCTTTTCCACTCCCCTTGCATTAAATAGATCTTCATAGAAAAACCTTATTTCATCTAAAATCTTTTCATTTTCTTCTACAATTTTTCCATTTTTCCCCTTTATTTCTTTTATTGTTTCAGCTTTCCCTTTCTGCTTTTCAAGATCGAAAAAGTATTTAGTGCATTTTTCTCCTTCCACCACATATTTTGCTTTGCTTCTAAGCCTCGCTCCCTCATATTTTTTTTCTTCCATCTCTTTTAGTTTTCCTTCCAGTACCTTTAATTTCTCTATATCCTTTTTGTCTTTCTTCAATTCATTTTCCAAACTTTCTTTAATTTCACTTTCTTTGTACCTTTTACTTTTCTGTATGAGTCTACAGTAATCAATAGAGAATTTTTTTATTAGAAATTTTACGTTCTCCCACCATATTCTCTTATCCTCTTTATACATTCCATTTTCCTTTTCTTTTTCTATGATTTCTTTTATCTTTTCAACATAATCTTCATTATTTAAAATCTGTGTGTTTAAAATCCATACTCCCGGTCCTCTTATCATTTTACTCCAGTCTAAAATAAAAAATAAAAACTTATGATCGCTGAAACTGGTTTCCTCATATTTTATCTTTTCGATAAAATTCTCCACATTTCTGCTACATAAAACAAAGTCAATTCTTGTTTGGCATACAAAACTCCCCACTATTTGTCTTCTTGAAAAATCTTTTTTTCTTCCATTTCTCTCTCTCCAAACATCTATTATGTTATTTTCTTCCATTAAAGCTTTTAATTCTTTTCTCCCCGTATCACTTTTAAAAACCATTCCTTCCGCCATATCTTGTTTACTAAAAACACTGTTAAAATCCCCAATCATTATAATTTCTTTGTACTTTTTCACTATAATCCTTAAATCTTTAAAATATTATTTCTTTTCTTTCTCCTCCACTGGTGCATGCACATTTACTAAAATGAAAACTCTTCCTTCATATTTTATTTCAACCGCTAAACATTTTCCCTTATTGTCTTTGTATAATACTTTGCTTTCTTTAAAAACTCTGTTAGTCATTAAAATTGCCCCCCCTCTTCCAAATCTCCCATCTCCGTTGTTATAAAGAATCCCTCCATCCCATTTCTTTTTAAAATCAATCATTACTTTGTCATTCCAGTTTGTTTCTTGTAATACAATAATGTCTTGACCTTTACATTTTTCTTGTACTTTTTCAAATTTTCTCTTGTCCATTAGTCCTCTTGCATTAAATGTAACGCAATTTAAAACCATTAAAAGAAAAAAGAAAAATAAATATGCATTATATATCATTTTCTCTTTCCAGTCCTCTTAAAACTCCAATAATGTTACCTTTTGTCTTTTTTCTTGCACATTTCAAATTTGGTTTTACCTTCATTTTTCTTCTTCTTATATTGTCTCTCGGCCCTCTATCACTGCTGTCCATCTTTTGTTCTTCACTTTCTGTTTCTTCGTCGTCATCCGTCTTTAGTTGCCCATCTCCCTCCGCTCCCGTTATCTCCACTTCCATTTGACTGTCCTTCTCCATCGTTTCTCCTCACTTTATTTTGACTTTGTCCATGTCCCATTCTAAGTTTTCCACGTTGTTTGATTGCGTTGCTATTCCTTCCTCTTTATCTATTTATGTTTCTTTATTTCCTTGTTCTGTTACTTCTTCTGTCTGCTCACCCTCTGTTGTATTCTCTTGTTGCTGTACTCCAATTTCTTTGTCCATCTTTTCCCCTTTTGTGTTTGGTTGCACCTGATCTTTCGTCGAAATTGTCTTTTCTATTTGTTCCTCTGTGACCGTTTTCCCTCCTTTTCCTTTGTTTCTTTCTTCTGTGGTTCCATTTTCTGCTACTTCATCTTCATTATTGTGTCTTTCATGCACCTGCCCGTTCACATTTGTTTCTTCATTGTTCCAACATTGACATTTATTTAAGATTCTTCTGCAATCCAGGCACTTGACAGCATTGCAATCCCTTGAGAAATGTCCTCTCTCCTCACACTTATGACACTTAAATTCCGGGCAATCCTTCATCATGTGCTCAGGGCTCATGCACATCCTGCAGATTTTCATCTGATGGCTGTGCATCACCCTAAAATATTGCAACCCTTCCTCTGTGTCAAATTTAGTGCTATATGGGAGGGACATTATCTCTTTTGGGAAGCGTGATTTTACGTATCTCGTTCTGTCCTCAATTATCGTGCCTGGATATACCCGTCTTTTAATGCCTGCTATTGGTGTAACTCCCCATCCTATTAATTTATTTAAAATTTCATTATCATCAATGTAGACAGGCAGGTGCATGAAAGAAACAACATATTCTCTATTTTGCAGCCTCTTAATTTCACAGTTCATCTCTTTTATCATTAGTCCATCTTCTAACAATTCAACATCTTTCACATTTTCCAAAGTCACCTCATACTCCTTGTTTAGTTTGGGTCTCACCGCCAAGATTTTCCCCATTCCAATCTTTTCCGTCACCGCTTTTATAATGTCTTCTGCTTTTATATTTACGTTGCTTGTATTCACCGTCACTGTTGCCTCTTTCAAATAATCCTTCTTCTGGATCTTTTCCATTTGGTCCATAATTCTATCTCTTCGTTGCTTTTCCGTTCCTTGTTCGTTCACCAATCTTGTCTCTCCAGCCAAATCCAAGGTCTTTGCCGTGTGTCCGTCCATTTTGAAAACTCAAACAAGAAAAACAAAAAAAGGGCGAAAACTCCGCAAAAATACGCCACCTTCCAGACAGCTTAAGCTGCTGTAAGGTGGCTTAAACACAAAAAGTTTGAAAAAAACGAAAATTTTATTCTAGAAAAACTGTTAAACTAAAAGAAAACAAAGCAAAAAAATGGAGAGCCTTTCTCTCCTTACTGCAGCCTAGCACTTCCTGTCAGCTCAACAGCACTACTCAGGGTGGTGTGGCCGAAAGCGGAAAGTGACCTCCAAAACTCGCCTCATAAAGAAAGAGTCCAAAAGGCCACCATGCGTTAAAGAACTAAAGCAAACAGCACCTGGAATTCCCAGGCGGTCTCCCATCCAAGTACTGACCAGGCCCGACCCTGCTTGGCTTCCGAGATCAGACGAGAGCGGGCGTGCTCAGGGTGGTGTGGCCGTAAGCGGAAAGTGACCTCCCAAGCTCGCCTCATAAAGAAAGCGTCCAAAAGGCCACAATGCATTAAAGAACTAAAACTTACAGCACCTGGTATTCCCAGGCAGTCTCCCATCCAAGTACTGACCAGGCCCGACCCTGCTTGGCTTCCGAGATCAGACGAGAGCGGGCGTGCTCAGGGTGGTGTGGCCGTAAGCGCAAAGTGACCTCCCAAGCTCGCCTCATAAAGAAAGCGTCCAAAAGGCCACCATGCATTAAAGAACTAAAGTTTACAGCACCTGGTATTCCCAGGCGGTCTCCCATCCAAGTACTGACCAGGCCCGACCCTGCTTGGCTTCCGAGATCAGACGAGAGCGGGCGTGCTCAGGGTGGTGTTGTCGTAAGAGGAAAGTGACCTCCTAAACTCGCCTCATAAAGAAAGCGTCCAAAAGGCCACCATGCGTTAAAGAACTAAAGCTTACAGCACCTGGTATCCCCAGGCGGTCTCCCAACCAGGTACTGACCAGGCCCGACCCTGCTTGGCTTCAGAGAACAGACGAGAGCGGGCGTGCTTTTTTTTTTTTTTTTTTTTTTTGCAATGCAAGTACTCAGTACAACATTCCTAGGCTTAAAAAGCTGTTACAAAGTTAAAAAATAGGTACAAATAAATACATTTAAAGGTGCAACTTAAACAGGCAAATCCATTCCAGGTACATTCCATGCTAAATCTTTTAAAACTTTGGAAACCCTTGGAGTAAAAACAGCATAAAAGCTTTGCAACATGTTTTCAAACTTAAAATACCAATACAGACCTTCAATATATCTTTCTGTTTTGCTTTTAAGAACATTCCAAACATCAAGCACCACTTTTCCTTTTTTTGCCACATTTCTTCTTTCCCATACTGCATTTTTTATCAACATTGCTAACAGGTTCACAAACTTTTTATTTTGACAGTTTTCCTCCCATCCAAACATTACTATCCTTTTCCATTCTATTTCCTCTTCGTCCCAGTCCTCTATTAATTCTTTTGTCATCTTTTTGCATTTCCTGTAAAAGCCCTCCAACTCTTTACAGAATAAAAACAAGTGTAAAATCCCTTCGTCTTCTTCTTGGCATACTTTACATGTTGCATTCTGTTCCATTCCAATCTTAGTTAGTATACATTCGGTAAAAATTGCTTTGTGTCTTATAAAATACTCTAAACATTCCAGTTTGGTTTCCACAATCTTTCCCCTCATATTTCTACATATACTTTCTTTTTTCAGGTCTTTAAATCTCTGTACCCAAAAGTCGTTAGCCACTGGTTCTTTAAAAACACCATCTCTAAAATAGCAATAAAACTGTTTCACATTACACTCCTTGAAATTGCATAGTTTCCCTTTCAGTCTGACATAAATGTCTTTCACTTCAGTCCCTTCCTCCATATTTTCTATTCTTTTAATCCATTCCTTTGGTATTGCACTTTTGATAATTTTGTATTTATTCTCTATTTCTCGTTTGTTGCATTCCTCTTTTGCTTCCTCCATTGCATCCATTATAAATTGTGGTGGTAAAAACCCTTCTTGAAATTCATATAAAACATCTCTTACCCTTGTTATTCCCACCTCCATCCACTTTTTAAAAAAGATCTCTTTCCCATCTCTTACAATCATTTTGTTTAAGAACAGCGGTTGGTTTAGAATGTTTTCTCTTCCTTTCAGATTATAATCTATTACAGTTAAGAAATCCCCCCTAGCACTTAAAGTTTCCTTATAAAAGTCCGGTATTCCTTCCGCCATCCAGTTTTTGTTTTCATCCATAAAATATCCTCTCCCAAATTAAACTCCCCACATTTGTTTAAAAAGTATTTCATAACGTTCTTCCATTCTGTTTCATTTTGTTCTTGCAACATTTTTTTTTACTATTTTGACCCTTAAGCAGTTTTTCCTTTGTTTAATATCCATTAACCCCAGCCCACCCTCTTCTAATGGTCCTAATAGAGTGTTGTATGCTATCCTTGGGGGTTTACCCTCCCACAGAAAACAGAGAAAACATTTCTTCAGCCTCCCTTCCACCCACAAGGGCATTTCTGTCACATATAAGGCGTACCACAGCTTGGAAGCCATTAAAACATTCAATACTAAAACCTTCCCTTTCAAATTTAAAGTCCTCATTCTCCAGAAATTTAACCTCCGCTCTATTCCTGTTATCAATTCCTCCCACAATTTGTCTCTTACTTGCCTCTGATCTTTTCCCATTAAGATCCCTAAAATCCTAATTTCTTCAACTTCCTTAAAATTAAAACATTCTGTTAAAACTGACGTTGCCCCGAAACCTCATATACACTGTCTTGTCCTCATTAATTTTACTTCCTGATCCTTTGCAGTATTCTTGTACATTTTTCATTACTTGTTTTACACACTCTTTCCCTTGAACTATTATTGTTGTGTCATCCGCATATTGAAAGATTGTCCCTTTTGCTTTCCTTTCCTGTATTTCTATTCCTTTTATTTTCTCTTCTTTTCTTATTGCTAGTCCCAAAGGTTCTGCTACAAGAGAGTATTATAAAGCTGAGAGTGGACATCCTTGTCTAATTGATCTAGTTATTTTAAAACATTCAGTTAAAAACCAGTTACATTTAATTTTTGTTAGAGCCCCCTTATATAAAATCTTAATCCATTTCGTAAAATTCTCGCCAAAACCAAACCTATTTAGAACCCCAAACAAATATTCATGCTCCACTCTATCAAAAGCCTTTTCGAAGTCTAAGCTGATTAAATACCCGTCTTTATTCTTTTCTTTTATGTATTGTATTGTGTCCCTTATGCTCATCGTTATGTCTGCTATGTCTCTTCCTTTTACTGCATATGCTTGATTTGTTTTTATTATTCGTGGCATCACCTCTTTTAACCTATTTGCTAAGATCTTTGCTAAAATCTTTAAATCAGTATTTAGCATTGTTATTGGCCTGTAGTTTTTTAAGTCTGTTTGTTCACCTTTCCTTTTATATATTAGCTTCATCAGCCCCATTCCCATCCTTTCATTCATCTCTTCCTCTTTAAAAGTTTCACTAAAGACCTCCTTTAAAATCTCTATTAAAAAGTCCTTAAAATGTATATAAAATTCACTTCCCAAACCATCTATCCCTGGGCTTTTCCTTTTATTTAGTTGATCTATCGCTCTTTCTATCTCCTCGTTCTTGATTTCCCCATCACATTCTTTTTTATCCTCTTCACTTAGATTTGTTTCAATAAAATTTAACAGTTTATTTTTTACCTCTTCTTCCACCCCTCTTGTTTTAAAAAGATCCTCATAGAAAACCTTTATCTCTTCAACCACTTTTTCATTCCCCTCCACAATCTC